>NC_134854.1:25139166-25439166 GCF_049852395.1 Peromyscus maniculatus bairdii | reverse complement strand
ATTTGTAAGAAAGGAGAAGAGAAGAGCTGACTGACAGTTTTAGAGCCACCCAGCACTGGCTGGAGATACCCACAAGGACAGAGGCTATAATTATCAGAAGAAGTGGAAACACACGATGGGCAAACATTCAAGAAATCAAACTACTTCCTTCTGCCACATTTCAGCCGCTGCCTGTTCAGGACACACATTACATTTTACCTCTCTTCATATTTAAAAAAAAATGCCTCAGGCAAAATAATGCTATCAGTCCTCAGTAAAAATGATATTTAATCACAGTCACTGTGAGCTCTGTTCCCAGCTCTGAGTCTAGAGTCTCACACAGAAATGAACAAATCCTGTGTTTGGATATGACTCCTCATGTTCCATGTCATCAAGTCAGCTACACAATCAAGAAAACAACTCCCCAGAATCCACTAATCAATAGAAAAGAAAAATCAAGATAATAATAGTGAAAATGCCTATTCAGAAAAGATAGTAGTTAGTGGTATTGTAACAGAGTCTATACTGTGCTCTCATCCTGAGTTTCCCAGGCCAAGCATGAGTTATTTGGCCACCAGATATCTGGACATCCAGGACAGGCATCCAGAAAGACCTCCGTTTTTCAGAGAGAGAGAGAGAGAGAGAGAGAGAGAGAGAGAGAGAGAGAGAGAGAGAGAGAGAGAGAGAGAGAAAGGCATAGGAGAAAATATCTTCTTTGAGGAGTGAGATACTTTAGGAGCTCCCCTGTGGACCTGTCATGATTACTGGGTCCTGTCAATCAGCATAGCACTTGAATAACAAGTTCATCTCTGCTAGTTTTACATTTATTCTGGCAATTTTTCTCAAAACTCTGCCATATGCCATGAGTTTGACTCTTCAGAGCTCTGAGAACTAATAGCTAAGGTTAGCTGTAGGACCTTGCCTTTGTAGGTCCAGTCTTTAAGCCACAGCCTAAGGTAACAGGTCTGTTGACCTAAGTGACATCAATCTTAGATTTTCTTTAACAGCTTGACTTGACCTTTGATCTTGACAGGTATGGAACAAAAGCTGGTCTGTGATTCTTTACATTGAGTGAATCATTAACCGTATTAGTTTTGGGATTCTGTGGCAGGGAGTAATGTGAGTCTATCTAGGCTTTGTCTCCCATAGTGGTTTACAAGTTCAGAATTGGGCTGCCATCTTTAATAGCTGTATGATCCTATTATAAAGGTCACTGGCCTGTTCTGTGCTTTATTATCCCCGCCTGTATAGTGACTAGCTTACAGGGCTGTCATGAGAATGAAATGAATTAATTCATGTGAAAGACTTAGAACAAGGCCTGTTACAGGCTGAGCCCAGTGTGGCAGCCATGGCAGTGTGGCAGTCTGGACATTTTACAAAAAGATTTGTATTTATTTTATGTGTTTGAGTGTTTGCTCACATGTATGTATGTGTACCACGTGCTTGCCCAGAGCCCTCATAGGCCTGAAGAGGAAGTTAGATTCCCTAGAACTGGAGTTACAGGTGGTTGTAAGCCAGCTGATTTGGGTACTGGGAACTGAAACCCAGATCTCCTGAAAGAGTAGCAAGTCCTCTTAATGGCTGAACAAACTCTTCAGCTCCACTCTTGACAGGTTCTCATCTTTTCTCACACAGTAGTTCTCATCATTGTGCTTTCTGTACCTTATGTGGACAAGGGGTTTGAGTTCAGTCTTCCTATTTCCACGTGACTGTCTGATCACCAGAAGGTGTAGGGAACTGCACAAGGCTGACCGACAGCACCACCAGTACCATCCATAACAGAGACAGGCTTCCCCAAAAGAAACAGTAGATGCCACAGAAAAGGGACTTGAGGAAGATATTAGAGACATTTTCACTACCTCATGCAGCTTTCAACACTGCTTCCTGACGCAAGTTTTGGGTTGAATCCTCCAAATGCAGCATCTACGAAAGGGCTTTAAGTGTGTGTGACATCTGTGTGACTGAGTTGTAGCAAAAATTCCATGACAAAATGAAGGATTCCAAGGATCCCAAGATAAGGGACAAGAACCAGGAAAAGATGAGGGTTGACCCATGGGTCATCTGTGGTTAAAACCCAAACCCAAACCCAAAACACATAGCAGAGTTGTCCTTTAACTAAAAGCAAAGACGTTCACTGGGTCACTGCTTGGAATTCCTTGTTAGTCAGTTACTGACCCATGAGCATTGGAATCTCAAGGGCAAGGTGGTCCCCAAGGGTAGACATTCCCAAAGGGGACTTGTGAACCCCTGGCAGCCAATATTCACTGCTGCTATGGTTTGAGAGCGCAGTTCTGGTAAAAAGGCTCTTCCCAGGTCACCAATGGCTTCTTCTAATCCCAATGACAGTGTCGAGAATGGCTGGTATTTATTGAATACGTACTCTACTAGTTCTAAAAGCTTCCTGTAGGTGTTCTTTTGACACTGCTTTTATTTTCTCTTTCACTTACAGTGTATTTGGTGCCGAGAAGAAAAGCTTTGCAAAAAGTACTGTTTTCCGTATTCTGACTGTAAATTCAACTCCATATTCTGGGCAAACTGCAGGGGTGAGTTGTTCTCATTTAAATTTTTGTGATTTCATTTCGGTGAACTTGCAAGTAGGAGAAATGTGCTACATTTAAAGAACTTGAAATGATTACATTGTTTTACTAAAATTCTCTAGTCCAGGGCGGCTCTTCAGTGTGCACGCTGGTCTAAGCTCATTGGTTGTTCCAGGTGGAATTGATTCAAATTGAGTCAGGTAGAAGCCTTGCCGTAATACGCGGCAGTTTAGGTTTTATTTGTAAAAGTCTCTGTTGTGTAACGTTCATAACCTGGTTAAGGGATGTTTGTGTTCTGATGTTGTAGAAACTTTTGACTCTGTGTGTGTGTGTGTGTGTGTGTGTGTGTATGTATGTATGGATGTATGTATATATGTACATGTTAGTACTGAAATACAGATGTTCTGAACCCAGTGGTGTTACTCTAACATATTTCCCCAGTGAATGTAGTCTATATTGAAAATTACCATTAAGAATGATGACTCCTTAGCCGGGCGGTGGTGGTGCACGCCTTTAATCCCAGCACTTGGGAGGCAGAGCCAGGTGGATCTCTGTGAGTTCGAGGCCAGCCTGGTCTACAGAGTGAGATCCATGAAAGGCGCAAAGCTACACAGAGAAACCCTGTCTCGAAAAAGCAAAAAAAAAAAAAAAAAAAAGAATGATGACTCCTTAAAACAGCAAATATCATTTACCAAAAAGAATGTTTATATTTGTAAAGTCAAATTTGGACATGTTATATGGTAGTTAGTTACCAAGGCAGAAAAAAACTGTACTAATATTTTTCAGTGAAATTTCCAGAAAGCTAAAACAAGTGATTTTCCAAGTGAACCTTACTCTTGTAAGAAAATCCCACCAGCCAGGTGGTGCACGCCTTTAATCCCAGTACTCGGGAAGCAGAGCCAGGTGGATCTCTGTGAGTTTGAGGCCAGCCTGGTCTACAGAGCGAGATCCAGGACAGGCACCAAAACTACACAGAGAAACCCTGTCTCGAAAACAAACAAACAAACAAACAAACAAAAAACAACAAAAAAGGAAAATCCCATCTATCAACCAGTTATCTGGTATTTTTTTCTTAATTGAAGTGAAAATATGTAATTCTGTCTAAATCTGTTTGTTTCAGGCTCTATAGATCTTTTAAATCATCTGTATTTGTATCTTATAAAGAAAAATACTTTGCATTCAATATGAACAGAAATGCTGATCTATTTTGTGTTTTCCCTTTTAGTTCATTTCATTATATTCAGGCTAATAAGTGATATAGTCTGAAGAAGGGGAAGGTTCATCAGAGTAGAAGTCTGCTTTCCATACAGGCATGGGCTGTCTCTGATGACAAAAGGCTGGCGTTTATACCACCAACCACCCCCAATTGTCTCCAGGCCCCTTCACAGAAAGGGCAGTCTGAGGCATCTACTGTCTTACTTGTGGAGAAAGTACCAGAAATGAAATAGAAAGCTAAATAAAGGGGGAAATGGTGTAATGGTCTGCTAAACTCTTCTGCAATGCAGATGCTTTTCACAACAGTGGCTTGTATTAATGGTAGTCTGAGAATGTATGTGTATGCTATTGTAGTCTCATTTTCAACAAAGATCTGATAATGTGTTTCTAAGAATCTAGATTGTATGATACTAGAAAAGTTAAAAACGTAAGAAATTTTTGATCTGTTATTAAAATATGTCTCTTTTCATCAATTTCAGTTGACATGTTTGGAATCGTGATGCTGATACTGGTTGTATTATTAGCAGTAGGATTCTTCTGGTATTGCCTCGCCTATTACTTATACATGCAGGAGTATGTCATTTTATCCTTCCTAAGTATTCACTTTGGGATAACAACACTGAAAAAAAGAACCACTAAGATAGTTATCAGGACAGAATTATAAGATGAAAAGAAAGAATAACCGAGTTTCTGGTCCCACCACCACCTCCAGGGTCTTTGACTGAAGCCATCCTTCGGTTTGGCTGCTTGTGGTCCTGCTGACTAGCCTCCATGTAGTTGAACTAGATGGCGGAATACGTCATGCCGCACCAGCTTCACATACTATTACACCGAGCTCCCCATCAGTAAAACTGAACATTTTATCTTGGGCTTTCCTAATAATCCTGTGGTTGTTACTTTGCTATTTTATATGTTATTTTGAGATCTTTCAACCATTTTTCACTGTTTTTAGCAACCTTAATTTTTCTAATATTTATATATTGTTTATCTTTTGGAATTGACTTAGTCCTTTTAATCCTCTGTTTTTATATCTGAGTCTTTTATTATAGACCTGCTACACCTTTGTTAATTGAGTGGGCACAGTATTCATGAGAGGAATTTATTCTGTCAAGGAGATGTTGTTCTTGACAATCCAGTCATCCTGGTTGGATTCTGGGGAGATGCGCTCAGCGGCAAAGCACTTGCCCAGCATGCACAGGGCCCTGGGTTCATTGCACAGCACTGAAAAGAGGTTCTTATAGAAATAGCAGTCTTTATCTCAAAAATGGTTATTTCACTTGATAAAATTGTGTTAGCATACAAAAATTAAAGCACTTTAAAAGTTTTAAATATTAATACAACATAGATTTGATATACTTGATGCTTTCTCAAATGCACCTGTTCTTTCTCAAAGTAATTATTATTTGATTGCACTGAGTGTCCCCGTCACTAGAGATATAATGATGGAAAGATCAGTACTTTACTTCATGTGGGACAGAGATGAGTGAAGACGCAATTGCTGTCTTTATTGTTAATTGACTTTTACATGACATTCCATTTAATTCAGTTGTGTTTTTCTGAAAATATACTAGTTCTCCTAATGAGTAGATAAAAAAGAATTCAAGTCAGTAAAGCAGAGATGATAAAATATTTTATAATTATACTCTATGTAATGAATAAGATAATTTCGACTATAAGCAATCTTAAACTTTAAATTCACCATCATTTTGAACAGGCGGCAGATTTTTTATTATGCAAGAAATGGAGAAGTTCGTGGTGCCAGCTGGAATGCTGCCTCTGGTAAGTACTTTCACCCGTTTGATAGGCTACCCCGGGCTTTTGCCTTGACTGACAGCCAGCAGTCATGCTCCACTGTAGACGACAGCGCTGAAGTCATGTGGGAAGCAGGACAGCAGACTTCCATATCCCCATTTTGAAATACACTTTTATAGCCTCAATAGTTAGATGAGGATTTGCAAAACAGTAATAGAATAATTGGAATATTGACAAGGGAGTGTTAAAACTTTTAAACCATTTGGTGATTTAAGTACTTCCCTTAACTGAGGAATCCTCGTGGACTCCCTCTTCATCTCACCCAGTACAATACCCAATGTGCAACTCTTTCCCGGGTTCTCAGGGCTTTCACTTAGCTACTCCCTTAGTTGGGACTCAAAGTGTAGCTTCCTCTGGCTGGTCACCTTTGTTTATACAAGGTAGAGCATAACTAGGCTTCTGGTTTGTGGATAGGAAAATATGGAGTTTATACAATGTTATTTAACCACGGTGCTTCTCACAAGGCAAGTGGGAGAAAGAGCATTCCTTCTAACCCACACTGACTTCTTAGAAAATGAATCTGGATGATTTCCTGGCTTAGGGAGTCCCTGAGTGTCCATTGTTTTTCTGTCACTGAGAACAACTAGTCGTGTGGTTTCCTCAAACATTTGGCCTTTTCCTCTTTGTCAAATTCCCACCCAGGCTAATACTACCTTATGTTCCTTGACCCCTAAATATTAAAATAGCAGTAGTATTAAAGTCACAGTAGTGTATTTATGGCATTTGTGGACATTTTATGGTTTATGTTTTTAAAGATTAAAACGTTAATGTTTTTATTGGATTTTTGTTAAAAGTATTTGAAAGGGTGACTTTATTTCCCTTTTTCTTAGCGTATTATGAATAAATAACTGAAAAGGCAGATCTTTCAGAGAGAGACGGAGAGCTGTCTTCAATGGTAAGCTTCTCAGACCTGCTGCAGAAAATTTCTGTACCCCAGCATGTTCATATAAAACAGCTTTTCAGGGATATAGAATTAGAAGTATTGAGAAAGAAACACTAAACCTGTAAATTCTATAAACAAATTTCATCCCTGAACACATTCACCAAAGGCAGCAGAAGATGGAGATGTAGGAGTTTCTGCGCCAGGCTTCTCTTTTAATCTGGCCTTAGTCTAGCCAAAGGGCTGCTGATAAAGGTTATCTTTTTACAAACCTCCTGTTACATTGCAGATCGCGCCCCCCTTTTTCCTGGCTTGTATTTAATTTACTTCTGCCTTGGTCTCTATTATTTTCTACTAACTCCATGCTTAGTTTCTTCTTCTTTTTCAAGTTTCTCGTGTGTAACCTTAATGGTTTACTCTTGCTGACTCTTCTTCATCTTGTGGTCCCTCACCCTATTAACTTTTCCCTGAGAACTTCCTTTGCTGACTCTAGACATTTCTGTAGTATTATGGTCTCAATAAATTTTCTGACTTTCTTTTTGACTTTTTATTGTTCAGGAACATGTTGCTTAATTTCTACATATTGTGAATTTTCTAAGTTTTTTTTCTTCCCTGATTTTTAGTTTCAGAGTATTGTGACCAGAAGAGATGCTTGATATTAGTTCAGTTTTTTAATTTGGTAAAATTTGTTTAATGCCTGAACATAACCTGTCCTGGCAAATGTCTCATGAGTTTTTGATGATATGTGTTCTGGTCCTACTGTCCTGTTTATGTCTGCATAGTCTAAAACATTGTTCAAATCCCACATTTTCTTGTGGGGTTTCCTTTTTTTCCTTCTTTCTCTCTTTTTTTTCCTGAGACAGGGTTTCTCTGTGTAGCTCTGGCTGTCCTGGAACTCTGTAGACTAGGCCGGCCTCAAATTCACAGAGAGATCCACATGCCTCTACCTCCTGAGTGCTGGGATCAAAGGTGTGCACTACCACCGCCCAACTATTGGTTTTCTTTATATAATCTATACATTGTTGAAACTGGGATATCGAAATTCCCTCTTATTTTCTATCATTTCAGATCTATTTAATATTTGTTTATATTTTTAGATGTTTCAATGTTGACTGTGCATGTTTTTATAGTTCTTAAGTTTTTTTGTGATTTGACTCCTTTGTCACTGGATAGTTAGCGTAAGGTGACACTAATAAACATTGTCACCAATTATCATGAAAGAAATGTAACAAATTCTCCAATCAAAAGGTATTGAATGGATTAAAAAAAAAACCCAGCTATGTGTTGTCCATAAGAGACTTGATTCTTCTTTAAAAACATACAGGAACATGTGTAAGAATTTCCATGCAAATGGAAATTGAAAGAGAATAAGGCTAACTATACTTAAGTCATACAAAATAGAATTTAATAAAAAAAAAACTCTAAAAAGATGGAATTGATTTTGAAACTCATTGGGGAGTGTTCTCGATTAGCATGTACAAAGACCTGAGACCAAATTCAGCATTAAATAAACTGAGTGTGTGGGCACCCATCTAGAGTCCCAGTACTTGGAAAGTAGAGGTAGGTAGATCAAAAGTTCAAGGTCATCCTTAGCTACATAGTAAGTTCAAAGCCAAAAGAGAATACAGGAGACTGCCCCAACCCTGGAAAAATAAAACACTGGAAAAGAAACTAAGATGGTCTTTATATAATGATAAAGATGCTAACATGATCTATTTCAAAAGTCCATTTGTGTATCAGTGATATGAGATGGAATCTTTTTCATGGTTTAAATTTCTATTTACATTTGAGTAAAAATACATACATATACATATATAGTATTCAGTGTGTGTGTGTGTGTGTGTGTGTGTGTGTGTGTGTGTGTGTTCTTATGCACTCTCTGTGAAAGCCAGAGGTGAACAACAGTATTTTCTTCTATCACTTTCCATTTTGTCTTTTGAGACAAGGTCTCTTGCTTAATCAGGGACTTGTGGTTTTGGCTAGACTGACTGGCAGTGAGGCCCTAGGATCCACCTGCCACCCCATCTCCTCCCTGGTGCAGGAGTTACAGCTAAGCATCGCCACACCTGGCTTTTATGTGGATGCTGAGGACGCAGACGAAGGTCCCCATGCTTGTGCATCAAGCTTGTTTCCACTCAGCCATCCCCACAGCCTGTCAAGTGTATCTTTGCACTTTTATTGACTGCCATTGGTCTGTTTGACCATTTCCTGATACCATAATAGTTTCATTGTGAAGTTCAATAAATAATTTACAGATATTAATGGAATTAAACTCTTCCCTACCTTACATTATTCTTTTTGTTTCTATTTTTTGTTAACTTTAATTTCAAGTAGAATAAATATTTGAATTCTTCCAGTGCTTGATATTTCACAACATTAAATATATGGCCTCTGGAAACCATCGTTCAAGACCTTCAGAGATACAATGTACAAAGCAAATTGCGGTTTGGCAATGCTGTCTGCAGATATGTTTCTTCTGGAGTCCATTCTTCATTTTCCCTTTCTTCCTCTTCACATCCACTTTCTCCCATCCCTCTCTTTTCCACCCACATCTCCCCAACAAGTCTGCCAGACAAGCTTGGTGTTAGTTTTAAAATGAATTCTCATCCTTCCTGTCTGTACAGAGCATTTTGTTTGGCTCAAGATGCTATTAGATGACAGAAGATTGATACTCACACTACCTAAATAACTGAAAACCCAGCTAACTACCAAAACACCCCATGCAATCTATTGCATGGACTTATGAAATAAACAGATCGTTCTCAAATGATGAACTACAAATGCCCACTAAACATAAGAAAAAATGTTCCATCTCACTAGTCATCAAAAAATGCAAATTAAAACGAATGAGATTGAGCCAGTCAGAATGGACAGTCCTAAGAACACAAACAACAATAAATACAGGGAGGATGCTTGGAAACTGGACCAACCATTATGGAAATCAGTATGATGGTCCCTAAAAACCTAAAATAGAACCACCATGTGATCCAGCTGTACCATTCTGAAAATACACCCAAATGCATCTTGGTCAAATCCACCCCCACTCCATCCCTCAACAAATGAATAAAGAAAGTGTGGACTAGTTCCCCTTATCCCCTGTTACCAATAGATATGTGCTGCTTTCAACCTCAGACACGCTTCTTATTGCAGAGGGTCGTGGTTGAGCAGAGACATAAATTGCTCAAATTGCTGAGAGTAAGTGACTACCAGTACTCAGCTGTGAATGAGGCACCTTCATCAACCCCCCTAACAAGTACAGGGAATATCAGGGACTAGGAGGACAAGAGTGTGACAGCAGAGGATGGGAACAAGTGCTGTGACATGCCGTCTTCTGGACATGACGTAACTGTTGCATGCATGAGCCTGATGTACCTTTGGTTACCCATACAAGACCTGAACAAGGTCAAGCCAGTTAAAAATTCCAGCCTGGAGGGAGGAGGGGTTCCCAGCACCCAAATCCTAGCTAAGGGGATATTAGCAATTAGTGGCTCCCGAGAAAGGGGAGTTATTTTTCTTTGAGGGGCTGGCTAATGGTAGATTGTCCATGCACCAGCGCTGACTCCGCACCCATGAGCACATGAACCACACTAATTGGATCATATTTATTATATATGAGATGAATTTTGGAGGGAGATGTATTGGGGAGGTCCAGAGAAAGTCTGAGGGAGGGGTGGCTGTGACCGAAATACATTGTATGGCCCCTAAAAGAAAAAGGAATATAGGTACAATGGAGTTGTATTCAACCATATGCAAGAAAATTAGAGCACTTGCTGGAAAGAGGGTGGTATGGAAGATCTTCAGATTAATCAAAATAAGGCAGAATGAACAAGACAACCACTGCTGGGTGTTTTCTCTCATTTGTGGATCCTGGATTGTATAGAGATACACAAATGTATTTATACATAAACACGTAAGAGACTGGGGAAAGGAAGGCGCAAGAGGAGGAGAGGACAGGAAGGTAAGAATGTGGGGACAGGTGAGTGTGTCAAAGTACATGACACACTTGAGACTGTCCTTATGAAATGAGCACCAATAAAAAGAAGTAATAAATCATTTAAAACTGCCATTGCAGGGGAACAGTGCTGTGGAGGAAACGTTCCTCACTCACAACCACCATAGACAGACTTCTCAATGTATAATGTAGGAGGCATAATTTTAAATAGTTTTAATTCTGTATTTTGTTAAAATATTAAATCACTGCTAAAAATTAGACCCAGTATTTCCAAATTATCTTTTGTAAAGGAGTATTTTGAAAGTTAAGACTGAGCCATTGAGGCATACTAGTACAAATTCAAGAACTAGCCATGTATTTTTTTTTATATTTGTTGGTAAATTTAAAGGAAAGATATTGAACTCTATTGAGGAAAAAAATGTATGGCTCTCGCAATGGTGGAAGCAGAGTTAGAAAGAGGGGGAAGTAAAGAGGTAGAGAGCACAGGTCCAGGGGAGCAGGAAGAGAGAACTAGAGCTGGAGAGAACACCCATGTTAAGTGATGTTCCCCTGGAAAAAGGCCCAAAGGCCTGTAGGATTTTAGTAGAGGAGTCAGAAGGAGTACCACATGGGAAGGACAGACAGAAACAGTCTTGGGCAGAAGAGTTGAACTGCCCTGTGGACATTGGAGAGAGAGAGACCACAACAAATCACGGAAGGAGCTCTGGAACCAGCAAGCCTTTGGGGGCTGACCCACAGAGAGACAGCAGGGCCAGTCATGAGATGTAGGATGCAAAACACAAATTGAGGTCAGTTTGCAAAAAGGGCCTGGCATCTGGAAGAGTGAATGCCTTGTCCCTGGAGAAGAAATAGGAGTGATATGCCATGGTCCCCACCACAGCAGCTGACATGAATCTAGGACAATGGCTCTCAACCTGACGGTCGTGACCCCTCTGAGGGTGTTGAATGACCTTTTCACAGGGGTTGCCTAAGACCATTGGAAAACACAGATATTTACATTATGATTCATAACAGTAGCAAAATTACAGTTATGAAGTAGCAATGAAATAATTTTTTTTTTTTTTTTTTTTTTTTTTTTTGGTTTTTTCGAGACAGGGTTTCTCTGTGTAGCTTTGCGCCTTTCCTGGGACTCACTTGGTAGCCCAGGCTGGCCTCGAACTCACAGAGATCCACCTGCCTCTGCCTCCCGAGTGCTGGGATTAAAGGCGTGCGCCACCACTGCCCGGCTAGCAATGAAATAATTTTATGGTTGGGGTCAGCAAAACATAAGGAACTGTATTAAAGGATCTCAGCATTAGGAAGGTTGAGAAGTACTGGTCTAGGGGAATATGGAGGACAGTGATTCTGGGTGATAGTGGTGCCTTTGTACTATCCATTAAAGGTGCACTCTTCCTTCCCTTTTTTAGTATTTTCTTTAAAGTCTAACTGTGCTGGCTAGTTTTATATCAACTTGACACAAGCTAGAGTCACTGGAGAGGAGGAATCCTCAATTGAGAAAATGCCTCCATAAGATCCATTTCCTGGGGGAGGGCCCAGCCTCTTGTAGGTGTTTCCATCCCTGGCCTGGTGGTTCTGGATTCTACAAGAAAGCAGGCTGAGGAAGCCATGGGGAGCAAGTAAGCAGCACTCCTCCATGGCCTCTGCTTTTGTGCCTGCCTCCAGATTCCTGTCCTGCTTGAGTTCCTGTCCAGACTTCCTTCAATGATGGACAGCAGTAAAAATCCTGAGGAAAGCTTTAAATTTCTTCCAATTATATCTTTTTACTATTATTAACCTGATATTTTCTTTGAATTGATCTCATGCAAAAAACTGGGACACATTTATCCTTTTTAATATTCAAGTTTAATAAATTTTAGAATGGAATTAATTGTGCTAGTTACTGAAAAGGTAATATACACCAATATAAGATGGGAGATTTACTAGAAAACAAAAATTTTTAAATGGGGTATTTTGGGTAAAAGTAGATTAAAAACAGATCTAATGGACCAGAATGGTGAACAAAAGATCATGTCTAGAAGTGTAACACGAATCTTAAATGGTCTTATTAATTAAAAAACCTGGAGCCAGATATTGGGGTGAATTCTGAAAGATCAGGGAAGCAGAACAAGCTACAGCCAACCTCACCTCAACAACTTCTCAGCTGATCTTGTTTCCTCAGACTGAAAACCTCTGAGTCCTCAACGAAAAGTGTCTCTGCTGAACTGCTACTAAAAGCCTAAATGCTTAAAAGCCTCTAGTTCCTGGTCCTCATGCCTTATATACCTTTCTGCATCCTACCATCACTTCCTGGGATTAAAGGCGTGTGTCCTTCCCAAGCAAAGACATGAGAGTGCTGGGAGTAAAGATGTGTGCCATCACACGGCTCTGTCCTCAGTATGGCCTTGAACTCACAGAGATCCAGACAGATCTCTGCCTCCCGAGTGATAGGATTAAAGGTGTGTGTGCCACCATTGTCTGGCCTCTATGTCTAATCTAGTGGCTGTTCTGTTCTCTGACCCCCAGATAAGTTTATTAGGTTACACAATATATCAACCACACAGAAGGTATTATTTTCACATAGAAAGATAAGAGGTAGAATTGGCAAACTGTTTCTATTAAAGAACCAGTAAGTATTTTAGGCCTTGGGGCTTTTCTGATCCCTGACACAACTACATTGCTATTGTGATGAGAAAACACCCATACACAGTTCAGAAATGGATCTGTATCTGTGTTCCACTCAAGTGCATGTTTTTGGTGCAATGAGCCATAATCTGTCGACACCTTGTTTAGATGATCAAAAATGATCATTTAAATGTAATCTTATAACTTAATATTTTTAGTTAAAAGAATTAAAGAGAAACCTTTCCACTCCTTAGCTGTCTGTAGATTAACAAATGCTATGAAATTATACACAGAGCATGCCTCAGCCCAATGTACAAATTGTTATTGAAAATGATGAAGAACGACCTAACCTGTTGTTTTCTCTGGTGGATGGCACCAGGTAAAGACACGGGGGAGTGGCAGAATGTCAGGAGCTTTGTTGGCAGGGCTACAGAACTGTTAGATTATTATCGTCTGGAATGCTAGCTTTATGGTTAGCTGTAATAAAATGATTTTCCCTTCCTTCACTCACCAGCTTTCTTCCTCCATGGGAATGTTAATTACCCATTTATAATGCATCGCAGGCTAGTTCTACTCACTCCGGGAGCTCTAGAAACTAATACTGTCATAACCAGTGATACAAGTTTATAGTTATTTATATGGAAATAATTTATTCTATTTTTTCATTTGTACATATATGTGTATATACATATAATCTTAAAAAGTAGTAGGGCTTTTCTAATCAATAATGAACACTGGCAAAATTGAATAGCAATGTTCAAGTCATGTCAGGTTAATGAGGTTAATTAAGGACTTTGTCATTGCTTTGGTAGTTCATATATGTCAGTTAGGTACAGAAGTGGTCTTTCTCAGCAGTTAGCCATACTTATTTCCATTAACATTTCCCCCAGTTGTTTCCTTTTCTGAAATCATATTCTTATACTAAACTAAAGCCTGGTGATTAGTTCTGATTCTGTATCTTTCTTTTTTTCCTTTGGTTCTCTGTGAATGATGCTGAGATTCCTTTGGGAGATCAGCTGGGGGCCTACTTATTTCTGTAGGTTACATTTTATGCTGGATTTTCTAAGTCATTTGAATACAATAGAGTATAAAATAAAACCTAATGACTTAGTGAAGTTAATAATGATAAACATTAACTATAAATCTATCATGTGTTCTTGATCAATTGTTTATATATTATTTATATAATCAATTTTAACCTATTAATGTTAAGCTTATTTTTATGTAAAGATCCCTTCAAATTCATTTCTTTTTTAAAAAGTGATGCATATTTGGGGTTTATTTATTTTAATTTAGTGTGTGTGTGTGTGTGTGTGTGTGTGTGTGTGTGTGTGTGTGTGTGTATGTTTGTATGGGTATTGTGGAGGACAGAACAGGGTATAGGACCCAATGGATCTGGTGTCACAAGAGGTTGTGAACCACCTTAGGTGTTGGAAACCAAACTTTATTCTCTGCGAGAGCAGGAAGCCCTCGTAGCCGCTGAGCCATCTCTTTAGGCCCCCATCAAATTCTTGAGAGAAACAGCAATTGGCCATGTTATTTATAATGAAGTACATATAAAAACCAAAGTTGATAAAATATTATATAGGAGTTTATAAGCTTTATCAGTTCCTGGGTGGAATCTTTGGGGTCACTCAAGTATACTATCATGTCATCTGCAAATAGGGAAAGCTTGACTTCTTCCTTTCCAATTTGTATCCCCTTAATCTCCTTATATTGTCTTATTGCTCAGGCTAGAACTTCAAGTACTATATTGAATAAGTATGGGGAGAGTGGACAGCCTTGCCTCGTTCCTGATTTTAGCGGAATTTCTTTGAGTTTCTCTCCATTTAATTTGATGTTGGCTGTTGGCTTGCTGTAAATTGCCTTTATTATGTTTAGGTATGTTCCCTGTATTCCTGATCGCTCCAAGACTTTTATCGTGAAGGGGTGTTGGATTTTGTCAAATGCCTTTTCTGCATCCAGTGAGATGATCATGTGGTTTTTTTTCTTTGAGTTTGTTTATATAGTGTATTACATTGATGGACTTTCGTATGTTGAACCACCCTTGCATCCCTGGGATGAAGCCTACTTGATCATGGTGGATAATTGTTTTGATGTGTTCTTGGAGTCTGTCAGTATTTTATTGAGTATTTTTGTATCAATGTTCATGAGGGAGATCGGTCTGTAGTTCTCTTTCTTTGTTGCATCCTTGTTTGGTTTAGGAATCAGGGTAATTGTAGCCTCATAGAAGGAGTTTGGTAATGTTCCTTCTGTTTCTATTATGTGGAACAATTTAGAGAGTATTGGTATTAACTCTTCTTTGAAGATCTGGTAGAATTCTGCGCTGAAAGCATCTGGTCCTGGATAAAGCACAGGGACAAATAGCCAAATGAATGGAAACACATGAACTATGAACCAAAGGCTGAGGGGCCCCCAACTGGATCAGGCCCTCTGAATAGGTGAGACAGTTGATTGGCTTGATCTGTTTGGGAGGCATCTAGGCAGTGGTACCAGGTCCTGGGCTCATTGCATGAGTTGACTGTTTGAAACCTGGAACTTATGCAGGGACACTTGGCTCAATCTGGGAGGAGGGGACTGGACCTGCCTGGACTAAGTCTGCCAGGTTGATCTCAGTCCTCGGGGGAGGCTTTGCCCTGGAGGAGGTGAGAATGGGGGATCGGCTGGGGGGAAGGGGAGGGGGGCAGGAAGGGGAAGAACAAGGGAATCTGTGGCTGTTATGTAGAACTGAATGGTATTGTAAAATAAAATAAAATAAAATAAAATCAACACTTTGATTTGCTTTCAAAACTGTGAAGGAAATAAATTTGTTATATAAAAAACTATTATATAGGAATAAAAATTTTATGTAAATGTAAATATTAGTCTTGTAGAGATAGCTCGTAAGTGAGTGAAATAGAACCACATGGGCAAAATTTATGATTAACTATGAAGGAATAACTTTTTCAAGGGACACCTCCCAAAATGTGACAAGAGCTGTCTGAGGGGTGGGGAGTGAACGGGAGAGTTCTAGAATCAGGTTTATAAGTTGCATGCGAAATTTACTATTTCTGAGACATCTAAGGCAATTGTTCAACATCACTGGGCCTTGATTTCTTTTTTTCATTTGTTTGTTTTTTGTTTGTTTGTTTTGTTTTGTTTTTCGAGACAGGGTTTCTCTTTGTAGTTTTGGTGCCTGTTCTGGATCTCGCTCTGTAGACCAGGCTGGCCTCGAACTCTCAGAGATCTGCCTGGCTCTGCCTCCCGAGTGCTAGAATTAGTGAGTGCCACCACCACCCAGTTGGCCTTGATGTCTTATCTGCAGTGAAGGTAAATTAGAACCACTTTGCTAGAAAAGTGGGGAATAATGTAAAAAAACAAAAACAAAAACAACCACACAATCGATAAAGGGTGGTGTCTGATCCAGGGAAGAGCCAGGCATGAAGTAGAAGAACTCAGTCTGAGCTGGAAAGATCTCAGATTATCTTTGTTTCAATTGGTTTTTATTTGTTTGGTTTGCAATTTAAGAGAATTAATTACACTATTGACTTCTCCCTGAATTAAAGGAGAAAATATTGAGAAAGTTGTCTGAGAAATGAATACCGTATGTCAAGTACTGTTCTGGACCTGATACACAGTAGGAACTCTATAAATGATGCTATTTTAGCTATTTGAACCCATTATGCCACGGTAATTCCATGAGAACATTCAGAAGAAACATTAAGAGACACTTAAAATCCTTCAAGGAAGATAAAACTTTAAGACAAGTTTATACAGTATCAACTGCATTCTGGTAAATTCCACGACTCAGGTTTATAGGTGCCCAAGGGTTAAGTTAAAGGGTAGAGAATATATACATGTGGATCAGATAGGCCTTAGAGCAGGCAATCATGGCATCTTAGCTAATCCAGGAAGAGCATAGCCTATTAGCTGGCAGAAATTATGTCTGTGGCAGAGGGGGATTTGGGGAGAGGAAGCAGAATGAGCTGTGCAAGGAGGAAAAGTACAGATTATCCGAGAGGAATTATAAATCGGTCCTACTATTCACTTAAACACACACAGGCTGACACTCACTGTGTTCTTATGTTTTGGGCACTGTTCAAAGCGCTATATGCACATTGACTTACCATAACAATCCCATTAGGTAAACCCAGTATTATCCATACAGTACATAGAGGAAAACTAAGTCCTTGTATACGTTGTCTTTCTATGAAAGAGGAAATGGTGCCTCATCCTTCTGAGTCTGTAGTGTCCTCGTCAGGGACATAGCACGGCCATGGTTCAGGGATCTGTTTTTATACTCCGACCTCTCAGGCAGATACCGCAGATAGGACACCTCAGCCAATATCTGTGGGCACAGTGGCCTGCTCATTGCCACACAGCTGGCCACTCTGCTTCCGGGACCTGAGCTGTCATTCATGGAACTGCGCACTGAGAAAGGCACTGGGTCCTTCATCTGCAGTAAACCTCAAAATCTACACTTAGTGATTTAGGTGTCATTTGAAAGGTGACAGCAGTACACAATCTTTAATTTGAAAGAATGAGAAGTTTCATATGAGCAAGACAAAGCAATCACATTTGTAAGAGAATGTACCTTTGATGGTGTTACTGAAGGGCAAGGGGAGGAAGTCTTAGGTTGTGAGTAAAGAGGAGAGATTAAGGCAGGAAGAATAAGTAAAAGGATCCTTTCAGACGTTGAAATGAGCACAGGAGAAAGCCCAAATAAAGGTGTTAGAAATTTAAAGGTGGGGGAAGATGTAAACACTGTTTGAGGTCAAGACAAGCCCCAGTGACCAATCATGTAGTAGGGAAGAGGGAAGAGAGCTGCTCGAGAGAACCTCAGTGTTTCTCGCTCACTCACCTGCTGAAGATAACTGTTAATATGAAGAAAAGTCAGGGAAGATGAGGAAGTTTCCATGAAAAGGATGGATGTTTTTTTTCTTAAATTGTCCCCAGGTTTACTAAAAATACTACAGAACAGATTCAGAAGGCTGCAGTTGGTTGAGATTTATCCCAGCTGTAGACTGAGTGGCATATAGGTTGGAGAGAGTGCCACAGTCCAGATACCTCAGCCTTTCCCAATCTACCTTAGGGGTCTGATCTGGGACTGAGACCTCAGGAACATAAAGACCTCTCCTCTTTCCTCTTCCTGCGACTTGATAGAAACACCATTCCCAGGACCTTCCTGCCTCTGCTTCATTAGTCGTGACCTGGCCTGCTATCTTGTTGCGAAGCTTCTTGCTGGGAATAATGGCAACCTCCTCATAAATGCCCTTGTTGATACGGAAGTCACTACGAGGGCGTGTGTAGTACTTCTCTATGGTGACGCAGGTTGCTTTCTTCACATTACTGTGGCCCATGTTGGCGGGTCCTGGTTAAAAAAAAAAAAAAAAAAAAAAGACAAGAATGAAATTCTTACATTGCAACTGTGGTAACAGAATGGAGGCCAAGTCAAAGCCCCAATCAGAAGGTAGAGTGGTGGGTTTGGAACTGGTGATGTCTGGACTGTGGCCCTAAGTGAAGAAACTGCGTGAAGGCCTCGATGTGGGTGAGAATGCTTGTGGACTGCAGAGGGAACAGAGGATGGGAGAGCATCCTTCAAGACCCCCAGTCTACAAGTGCAAGAATGGGAGAGCATCCTTCAAGACCCCCAATACAAGCGCAGAGAGAGGCCGTGGAGTCCACGGAGGGACTGGGAACTGGGAGGGGGGAATCCTAGAGCGAGTGAGCACAGTACTGAAGGGTAGGGAGTGGACAGCACAGGCAAAAGCTGATCCTACACTCTATTCTATAAACTGCAGTAATACTTTTAAACTATTAGCGTTTCAAGCTACCAAGAAGCACTTTACCAAAGAATAGGTTCTGTGGCAGCTGAAAATAGACTGTAATTGCCCAGAGTGTCTTGAGTTACAAGATACGATACATTCTGTGTACTAAGAATGGTCAGCCACACACAATGTTTCATTTTAAAAGATACTGGCTGCGTGAAGCATCAGAGTAAAGGATTCTAAGCAATGCCTAGGCTCTATGGGAAAGAATACTGTGATCTGGCATTATGTGCCCAGGGGTGATACAATGGGGAACCCTCCCTCCACCAAACCATGCCCCCTCCACCATTTGATGCTTCCCGAGGCACTGTTAGCACTTCATTCACAGTTGGATGATTATTACCACTTTTCCATACATTTCAACTTGAGAGAGGCAGAGATGTGGAGACAGAGACTGGGGGAGACAGAAAGACAGAGACCAGGGAGACAGAGGAAGAGCACAGACAAGTCTGTCCATAATTTTGCATTAACATTTTCCAGTGCTTATTTCCCATAAACAGGGGTGGTGGCAAGCCTCTCTCTCTCTCTCTCTCTCTCTCTCTCTCTCTCTCTCTCTCTCTCTCTCTCTCTCTCTCTCTGGCTTTAGTTATTTTGGAAATAAGGGAAATCCTCTAAGGGATGGTGGTAGGGATGTTAAATGAGAATTAAGTAATTGCTTCCTACAGAAAGAGGAAAAAAGTTAAGTTTCAGTTCAAGAAATTTCATCACAGATAGCTGCAGGCAGGGACCAGAGAAAGTGAAAGTGGAGTTGGATAATCACTCAGGGGATTCTCTTAGCCACATCAATAAGTTCAAATGCACTTCTCCCTGTTCTAGGTTAGTAAGTATGTGCAGCTTTTATTTTCTCTTTTATTTTCATTTATCATAGAAATGTACTGGTTTTAGTATTGACATTTTTTATACATGTTCTATTTATGTCACGATATGTATGTTTTTTTTTATTGGCCATTCAGTTCTTTATTCAGTTCAGGTGTTTTAGACAGACGCAGTATCACAACTTCACAGAGTTAAGCAAATGCAATATAAACAAAAGTAACACACCTTAAAATAATATTCTACAACAGAGAAAGAACAAAAGAAAAAATCCTGCATTGTTGAATGCTTTTTTTTAAATGCCGAATGCTGTTTATTGAAGGAGGGAGGAGGTCTTAAATATAGGCTTACAGCACAATGCATAAATACTTTTGAAAACACCACCATAATTTAAATAACTATTGGAGCTAATGTTTGTGTTTTGGATTGTGAGCTTGGCCTTTAACAGCTGAGCTGTCTTCCCAGCCCTGGAGTTAGTTTTTATTTTAAACATTCTCTCTGTGTGTGTGTGTGTGTGTGTGTGTGTGTGTTCCTGTAGTGTATGAACATATACACAGGTGTGCATGGGTGCACTTGCCTGTGTATGATATGTGGAGGCCAGAGGTCATTGTTGGATGGCATCCTCTATGGTTTGCTACCTTAGTTTTTGAGACAGGGCTTCCCACTGATCCTGGAGCTCACTGTTTCAGCTGGAGAGGCTGGCCTTTGAAGCCTTGAGGATCTACCTATTAACCTGCTCCTTCCAACCATCAGCACTGGGTTTAGATGTGGGTCACTGTTTATGTGGGTGCTGGGAATTCTAAATTGGCTCATTGTGTATGCACAGCAATCACTATATCCAGCCGAGCCATCTTCCTAGACCCAGCATGAGTTTTGGAATAATTTTATTTGCAGAATTTGAAAGCTGTAAACTTTTGTATATACTCTGCTGCAGGAATGTATAGTAAGCATCATCACTGTGTCAGATATAAGGCCCCTGATGGTAAGGCTGTGTTCTATCTCTGTACCACTGGCATGGACTGGCCCTGCCCTGGCCTCTCTCAGGTCTCCTTGGCTTTTCTTCTTCCTGCCTGCTGACATTGTTGGAGTTTTCTTTCATAGTGCTGCTTATGATAGTATAAGATTTTGATGGTGCCTATCATCAGAAAACCTAAGATTGCTGACATAGTCACCAGAAGCAGATAATAAACCAGTACTATTACTAGCAAACAGGTCTACAGTAACTATCACAATACTCTTCAAACTTTAACTCAATGTTTATTTATTTTTTTCTGTTTTAAATTTTTTTGTTCTCTTAGTATCTCTTCCTCTGTAGGTTTGTTCTCACTATTTGCTTTCTGATAAGGCCCTTATACTGTTCTTAGTGTTCATTCATTAAAACCCTAATCTTTTTCCCCTCAAAGTTTAACTCAACTTTCATCTTCATACAGATGGCCTTGGCCTCCCTCCATCACACACACACACACACACACACACACACACACACACACACACACACACACACACACACACACACTATGCCCAGCTCATGTTATTCCCCTCTCTCCTGGTACTCACAGTAAGGTAGACACTGCACTTTACCATGTAGAGTGTAGAATCCTTACTGATTGTGATGTCTTGGACACATTATTAACCTTTCTGTATCTCTGTTTCCTTGCCTGTGAACTAGGGCTTAAAAGAGTTGCATGTCCAGCTGGTTGAGGTGGTAGACTGGTAACATATGAAGCACTGATAACTTCCATGCACATCAGAACACCCCATAGCTGTGATACTGCACCTCACAGACCCTGGCCTGCAGTCCCTGCATATTGATTTGATTGACAATGAGAAAACTGAGTAGACCATGAATTTATTTTGTCATGGAATTGATAAGAACAAAGGGAGCTGGAGTGGGCTAGGTCAGAGTGGGAGAGAATTAACTATTTTCTTTTTTCTGTATGTCAAGCACTGGGAATCCAGCTTAGACAAGACAGGCAAAGCTCGCTATCCTTAGGGAGCAGATACTTTCTAGTGTGGTCACAAAAAGAGTAAGGTGCAAAGAAAAATGGCTGAAAACTGGGGCACCACTGGAAGATAAAAAAGGGACAGAAACCAGGGACTAGGAGAAGGTGTCGTACTTGAAATATGTAGGAAGGCATCCCTGAAAGAGTGGGGCCCAATCAAAGCCCAAATACTCCACACCTGTGTTTTCTCACATGTACAGAGTCTAGATTTTTCAAAAGATACCATAGTAGAAATGGGACTACTTGGGGAACAGTGAGGGAGAGGACAATGAAGGGGGTGACTGTGATCAAAGAATGTTGTCTGTGTCTGAAAAAAAATCTCATAATTAAACTTATTGTTATTAATGAACAACATGCAATAATAAAAACCCTAACTGTGATGTGAGAATCAACCAGGAAGGGACTGGGGGTAGGGCACAGCAGGTAATATGGTTCTGAAGAGAGGGAGCCTGAAGGGTGAGTACTTCAGACAGACAGACATCTGAATGTGTTGGGGTTTACAGGTTATTATAAGAAGCAAAGGTGTGTTCCCCATGTTGGATGGCCTCCCCAGCTTTGATACAGGGGAGGAGCTCAGTCCTGCCTCTATTTGATGTGCCATGCTTTGTTCAAGCCCATGGGAGGCCTGAGCCTTTCTGTATGGGCACAGAGGAGGAGTGGATGAGGAGGGGGTAGGTGGGAGGTCGGGGAGAAATGGGAGGGAAGAAGGGAGGGGAAACTGTATGTAAAAGAAATGAAAAAGAATGTTAATTAAACAATAAAAAGGGGGCAAAGGTTGCCCTAGACATAACAGGGGGAGTGACTTTTCAGCTGGACTTGCACTGAGGAGGACTACTTGGAAGCAGACATTTTGGGTGGAAAAGCAAAGCCGTGGGGTTGTGGTTTAGAAGAGTTGAGAAGTGGGTTAATGAAGCTGAGGAGGTGCACTGGGGATGGGAGGAATGAATGGTACTCAGGGGTACCCTCAGGGAGGAATGGTACTCAGGGGTACCCTCAGGGAGGAATGGTGCTCAGGGGCCGCCAGGGCTGCTTCGCTGATGTGTGCCCATTCCTGGGTTTTCTCATTGCATCCATTCAGTGTTTCTCTTCTGCCACATTCAACTTTTTTCCCCAGGAATCTTTATACTGCATGTGCATTAAAACTTCAATGTGGGCTTGGTAAATGTCACCCTCCACAATCACTCAACTTCTTCCCTTTCATGTCAGCAGAAGGAAAATGAATCATTTATGGTCACTTGGGTAGCTGAAGAACCTTTTCATTCTCAATTTACTCCAGCGTGCGTGACTAATTAGAGTTTATAATCATTATGACCATGGACAAGCTTTTCATGGGATGAACTCTGGCTTGGGAAATACTGCATTTCTACCAAAAATGATGGGTTGCCTTGAACTTTTAAGACCCCTGGTCAGAACACGCAACGTAAGAGTTAACATCCAGTAATTACCGTGTCCTTTTTCTTTCAGATGTCCATTGGGATTTTAATGATGTCTACAAACACTTTGAGGATGATTGAACATCAAAATTCCTTTAAGTTAAAAATTTGTAATTCTATTGAACATTTTTTTGTAGAGTATTTTATTACTTAGACATTATAACTTGTCTACTAATTTGAGATTGTAGGGGTTGAACAAGATTTTGTCATTATTTAAGATTTGGGTTTTCTTTTTCATTTGTTTTTAAATTTTGAGTATCTTCATCCTAACTAGTTTGATAATCTTTTTATTCATGCTTTTGGACATAAAGTGTTATAGATATTACATATTCATGCATTTGACACATCACTTTCTATATTCACCTTTATTGGCTTACTTCATGATCATGTCACATACTATTTCCCCATTGTTGCAGTAACAATAAATACTTTATTTCTAATTTTGTTCACATTCATTTTTTATAAAAGAGCTCTATTATTCAGTTTCCTGTGTTGAGGTATTGTGTCCCCCAAAATACTGTGTCCCCCAATAAAATTTATCTGAGGATCAGAGGAAAAAGCCAGCCACTACAAGTAAACATAGAAGTCAGGCAATGGTAGCACACACCTTTAATCCTATCACTCAGGAGGCAGGGATCTGTCTGGATCTCTGTGAATTCAACACCACACTGGGGAACAGAGCCAAGTGTGGTGATACACACCTTTAATCCCAGCACCAACCATAGAAGTCTGGAGGTCTGTACAGACAGACAGGAAGTGACAGAGCTGGGCAGGAAGAGGAAGTGATGTAGCTGGGCTGAGAGAACAGAACAGAAAGACATATGGGCGTGGGTATATCAGAAGTAGGTCTCTCTTTGTGACTGAGGTGTAGGTGAGGTGAGGTTAGCTTGTGGCTTTTCTTATTTCTCTGATCTCTCAGGTTTTCACTCCTATATCTGGCTCCAGGCTTTTATTGTAATAAGACTGTTAAGCAATTCTTCTACAGTTTCCCTCCAGTAGTAAATTTGAAATGCTTAATATTATTAGACTTTAATGAAATTTTGATCAAATCAATGATAGGTGATCACATCTTTCTTTTTCCAAAATACAAAATATGAAGGCTCTTATAGTTCAACATATTAGATGATTTTAATATAATGAAAAAATACCATGTTAGTGTCAATACTAAATAGCTTCTTCATTAACATTTAATAATGCTCAGTTTACCCATTAACAATTGCTTTTATGACTTTCCCCACACTAGCTGGTCACTTATTAGCTCTGGTAGTATTTGACATGATGGTTTCCAGTAAATGCACTGAGTTTTATGAAGTAACAGTCGAATGAACAGCAGCTCTTACTTCTGCTCCTCCTTCTTCCCTGACTCCCACTGGGCAGAGGACCTGAGATGTAGCTGACCTCATTGCACATCTTCTTCATCTGCATGGCCACCCACCCTTTGTCAATGTGCATGGTTGGAGCTTCTCCCGGATCACAGCTGGGCAGTAAGTCCCTCAAAGATCAAAGCTGTGCCCACAACCTACTGCTAGTCATTGAGGCCCTGTTATCTACATGAAGCTCACACTGAACCCCACTCTCATGCCTTAATAAGCTGCTTCAGGAGGCCCTCTCTTTTTCCTCCAGGCCCTTCCTGTTATAGATAGATGCTGACACAGGCCATATTGAGCAAAGCAGCCATGCCATGGACATATTGGGGAGATTGTAGCTTCCAGTCTTCACGACACCTCATATACTCATACCCTGGTAGCCAACATTCCATGGCCCCATGACATATTACCCTTTCGGCCCTGGATGCCAGTGCCAAGAAGAGCAAATCTGTGACTGAAAGCATCAACTGTTTTTTGTGTTTTTTAAAATTTCCACTTGTTAGGCAAAGGTTTGAAATTCTTTCTGCTTGCAGTATTACATCAATATAAAACTCATAGTCTTAAGTTGGACTCCAGGATGGAGAGAATGCAGCATCAGAAACTGAGAACTCATCTACTGTAATAAAGGGGTAAATGAAGCTTAATTCCATTTATATTTAAAATTTTGATCCAACCTGACAAAACTAGACTTTTTAAGCTAGGAAAAACTAAATATGTGCATGTAAAGCAAGACATCTCTGACACTGGATCAAAACCCGATTTCTTTATTATGCATCATTCTTTTAGTATTTTTTTTTCTTTTTTTGTTTGCTTGTTTGGTTGTTTTTGTGTATTTGTTTTCAGAGACAGGGTTTCTCTATGTAGCCCTAGAACTCATTGAATAGACCAAGCTGGTCTCAAACTCATAGAGATCTCACCTGCCTCTGCATAGCTTTCTTATGCCACAACTTTCTGTTGCTGTCACAAATTACCTGAAAAAAATTGACTTAAATGTAGAAAAGGTTTATTTTAGCTCACAGTTTTGGAGCCATTAGCCACTGGTCACTTGACTCCATTGCTTTTGGAACATCATGGTGGGAGGTTTGTGTTAGAAGAAAGCTACTCACATCCTACGGGATAAGGTGTGATGTTCCACTGTCTTAGAACATACTTCTACAAAGACCTTATGAAGCCCACTTCCTACAGATTCCCCCTCCTCCCAGTTGCTATACAGTCTGGCGACCCCACCTTTTAACACATTAATTTCTGTAGTTGGATGTTTTTACTCTTGCTCTTTGCTCTTTGGGGGTCTACCACCCAGTTCCCAAATAAATATATGGAAACTTAGTCTTACTTATAAATGACCGGCCTCAGCTTGGTTTGTTTCTAGTCACCTTTTCTTAATTAACTATCCTGTCTACCTTTTACCTCTGGGCTTTTACCTTTCTCTATTTATGTATATCTTTTCTTTCCTTCTTAATCTGAGTCTGGCTGTGTGGTTGGGTGGCTGGCCTCTGGCATTCCCCCCCCTCCAACCCCGTTCCTTTTCTCCCTCTTTCCTCTTCTCTTTTTCTCCTTCTATTTATTCTCTGCCTGGCAGCCCTACCTATCCCTCTCCTGCTAGCTATTGACTGTTCAGCTCTTTATTAGACCAATCAGGTGTTTTAGACAGGCAAAGCAACACAGCTTCACAGAGTTAAACATATGCAGCATAAAAATGCAACACATCTTCGCATCATTAAATACTCCACAGCAAAAAAGAATGTAACACATCTTTAACTAATATTCTACAACAAATGCCTTTGGGACATATTCAAGATCCAAGTTATAGCATGTAAAGGCAGAAACTTGAACATTAGTTGATGGAACAAAACAGTAATATGAAAATAAGTAAACTTGTTTGTTCAGCCAGAATCCTGGGACTTTCTCTGTCCTTTTGAGTAAGAAGCCATCTAGTCATGTGAGGCAGCCTCTCCACTGCCTCGTTTCTTTGTACTTTAGTTGTGTTCTGGTGTCTGAAGTCACAGAATGAGTTCCAAACTCCACCACCAGAGAAGGATGTTATAGAATTCTTAGTTATAGTTTCTTGGGGGGAAATTCTTTTAGTAGCTTTCTTGGGGTTTTTACCAGCTGTATAAATCAATTGGTCTCATTCTTCATTTGGAAATATGGTGAGTGGAATCCAGGAAAGTGAAGTTTCATTCAACTTGCCACAAATGAATACTTTATTCTCAAAATTCTAGGCAAAGGTAAGATTATTTATATGTAGAAAACTTGAGAATAACTGAAAGGATATTTGGTTTTGACCATTTATAACATTATAATTGCCAGGTTTAAATATTTTTTTAAGAATTCTTATCATGAAAGTATGTTAATGTTTAGAATGTTAAAAGTATATCCTTTAAAATTAATTCTCTACATAATAGTCATTTTCACATACTTTGAAAATCTCATTAATTTATGTCTTTGGGGGAATTTAATGTTTTTTCTCCTTTCATTATAAAAAATTTCCAAGTAAGTATCTTAGTTCAAAACACTATGCTGTAAGTCATGTCACCTTCAATAAACTGTCAAAATTATTCTCTAATTATGCAACTTGAGCATGACTTTGATTCATTATTATCTGAGGAACAAAACACCAAAAGAAATAGAAGATATAAGACCACAGTGGGAGCTTTTATTTTTTTCTGATTATCATAGAAGTTTTTTAACCTCTTTATATCTAGCCGTAATTCATGTTATAATCTGCCATACCTATAAATTTATGAAAGTCACTTGTTACCATCTCCCCAGCTTTTCAATGAGTTATTTTACATAGTCAGATTTAATAATTTATCATTATTTAAAAATGCAAAATACCATATTTAAATATATTAGATTTTTATTTTTATATTTCAAGCTTATTAGTGATTTTGTTCTCTGTTGTTTGACTTTTCCTTTTATTCCTTATCAACGAATCTAAAAGAGTAAAGTGCCATTCAGCTGACAGCTTTGAAGAATAACTGTTTGAGGTGAGCATAAATTGATAGTGCAGTAAGAGGGTATGGTGATAGCTGTCCCCGGAGATAGCTTATGCAAAATGATGGAGGCCTGCCCATCACTGTACATGGAATACTGATGATAGTCTTGACTTGAATAGGAAAGCATTTACGTCTTGCACCTGCTCCAGAATATGACTAGCTGTCATGTATTCCAACAAAAGAAAGGAAAAGCTGGCACTATAATTTAAGAAATATGCGCAAGCATAAGAAAAAGCAAAACATTTTGAGCAGTTAGAATTTATTTTTATTGCTCTATTATGCTTACTAGTCTCTTTAAGTTTTGCTTGGTATTATGAATGTTTTCTGTTGAGCTCATCAGTATGACTTCATCCTTACAGAAGGCCACTGAATTATTGAACAGTGCCTGCACTCACGCTGCAGGAGCAAAAGGTTGGTGCATTTATGGGTCCTGGATTTTTAGTGGCAGAGAGCAAAATAAAGCATCGAGATGAGACATAAATGTAGTTTCAGGAGTATTTCACTAAGACATAAAATTTAAATTTGATAAAGTTGAAACTGAACCCTAAATTTCCTGTAAACTAAAATAATAGAGTAAAATATATTTTGAAATTATAAGACAAAAGACGTTTTAAAGTGTTCAGATTTCTGACATGTTGACTTTGGGTTGCGTCTTTAAATGTTTTAGAAATATTGAAATATAACCAACTTTTCACTACATTTTCTTTACTGAATATTGATATTTTTTGTGTTAGGAAGCCTGCCAACTCCCCCTATATTTTCCCAGCAAGTGTTTCATCCCATGGCATTTTACATCCTAATTTTTCTGCCTCTGTCTTTTAATTTTCCTTGTAAAATGTGCAAGCGACCTTAAGATTGTAAACACCCCAGCACATACATTGAACATCTACACGTATGAAGTATAGCTATAGCATAGCTTGACTCACCATTTAAAAAACATTTTAAAGGGAAATGCTCAAGTAATGTTCTTCCCTGAGAGCATTCGCTGTTGGGAATTATCCACTTATTTCATTGCTACTGATATTTAAAATGTCTTTGGATCTCTCTTTGAAATGTCCTTAGCAACCTGATGAACATTCAAAGTCTATAAATATTCAGCAGTGTGGGCCATCCATCTTCAAGGATGGTTGAGAAACAAAGGCAAAGTGTTTATTTTTGAAGCATGTAAAAAGACAGTCAGAACCATAAAAAAAGATGAACAGGTAAATTGGTTGTTTCAGATCATCCATTTTTGGTTAAAGTTGGGGCTAAGTCACAAGTTTGTGAGAAGAAAATTGGAAAAGTAAGGAGGAAATGGGAGAGAGTTTTATGACAGCAACAGGCAAAGAAAAATCCGAAATGGCCTCAGAGATTGTGGAAAATGCAGAGGATTTTTACAGTGACTAAAGCAATGCGATTATCCAGAGCTCCTGACAGCCCATGAAAGACTGAGATTTTATAGACTTTCATTTTTATTTCCATGTCCAGTAAATAAAACCACATTGGGACTTACATTAAATTAAAACCAAATCTGATTAGTTCTTCCTAAGTCCCTGCCATCCACCTACTTGGGTTTCTCCCAAAGGGTTGCTCTTCACTTTGCTAATCCTGTGAGAGGAGACAGCATAGCTTTGTTGACCTGATGAGCATTCCTGTGCTACATAGATAATACTCAACCAAGATGTCGATCAGCTTCAGACAGACAGCAACTCTGGGCGGTTTTCATGTCAGGAAGATAGAATCTGGTGAGAGAGCCAAAGCACCATTTAATTCCAGCTACCACCTGAAACTACATACTGACTCCATAAGCTTATGACTCTACTCAAGAGGCTGAGTGCTCTTCTTGGAATAGAAAATCAAGTGGCTGACGTATTAGGCTTCACCCTGGTTCAGCAATGACAAATTCCTTGGTGATCTTGACAAATGACTTTGAGAAAATGGTGGTTTTCTCATCTTCTAAATAAATCATTTGAGATAGAAACTACCAGAGCTTCTGTTCTGCACAGAATTTTAAAGACACAAACCAGTGAAGACAAAATTAATTGCCCAAGGTCATACAGTTAAGACATGAAGCTAGGATCTGAAGCACATAGTTTTTTTTTCCCCCTATTACTTTGGGAGATAACTGGCCAAAACTTTCTTTTAAATTTGAAAAAAAAATTCTAAAGAAGACTATCCTGATAGAAAAGGCTCCCATGTCAGAGGAACAGAACAGATCTAGAGGCGGATGCGTTCACACCTGTGTCTGGTCAATCAGAAAAATCTATGCTTGTTATTAAAGTTAAGACTTTGACTTCTTATTAGCCTTTTGTTGGCCTTGCTTCCAGTGGTCTGCAGATCAAATGTTTACATTGTTCATCCTAGAAAATTCCAGCGAGATAATTGATTATTTTAAAGGTTATCTTCTAGTCAGATGCTAAAGCCCCAAAGACACCAGTTCCACTTGTGGGAGGTTTTATGTCTGATGTTTAATCCTAAAAACGACTGTATTATGTATAAAATGCTGTGCTCTGAGATCAATTGCAATATATATTGCTCACAAATATTCTGATGTTTCACTGTGCATTGTGTCCTGTGGATCTGGAAACCAACTCACAGGAGGCGTATTTCCATCCCTCTTACATTTGCTGCAGAAAAGACTAATGCTGCTTTACTTTAAAGACAGCTACAACAGAAATGGATCCATGGAGGTTTTATAAACATCTCTGATTGCCAATGTTTCTTTTGATGAAAATAGAGCAGAAGGACAAACCTCTGTGGTTCACAATGCTCAATCAGGTGTTTCATTCTCTCTAACTCCTCATATGCCTGGCAGAGTGTCTCCAAAAGAATCCACAGCAGTCTATGACCTTACACGTTCTCATGTGTTTTAGTGGGAGAAAAACGAAGGCTGGAATTGCTTAGACAGTGGAACCATTTTTAATTTTTATAAAATTAAGTCATATTCAATATGTTATCAAATAGTTATGGTGTACTATTTCACATATACTTTTTGAAACTTTATAGAATATACTGTTTTAATAATAAATATATTTTACATATATTAGTTTTAAATGTATTCTGCCACCTTTTATAAAAATGTTAACCCTCAGATCCTTTTGTTACATTTTCCCTCTCAGGATAAAATAAGTCAACTTACATTAGGGTTTTCAGTTCATACAGTAGCAAGAAACTGATATTATGTAACTTCCTGCTAACAAAATGTCACAGCATTCAGTGAGACAGGCTTTTTCTTGTCTCTGTATCCTTTTCTATTTTCATTCTCTTTTGTCCTGCTTTGCCAGAGGATATCTCAATTTATGCCGTTGACTTGGTGAAATTACAACTATGAGTAAACACATGAAGGCATATTCATCATTATTAGTCATTAGGAAAATGGGACCCATAGCCAAATTACTATATTCACTAGAAAAGCTAACATGAAAAACACTGACAATTGTTGGAAAAGATGTGGATAAACAATAACTTTTCACATTGCCATAAAGAATAAGAAGTGGAGCCACGCCTTTGATCCCAGGACTTGGGGTATAGAGTTAGGTGAATCTCTGTGAGTTCAAAGGCAGCTAGATCTATGTAATCCTGAACTAGAAAGGACAAACACATTATGGTATGGCCATACAATGGAATGCCATTCAGAAATAAAAATTACTTTTCCATAAAACATTTAAGAATCTCTAATTATGCGAGTGAAAGTGAAGCTAAATGAAAAAAGAATACTATGTATGATTTTATTTATCTAAAATTCTAGAAAAAAAAAGTTAGGTCAGTGATTTCCCGGGAACAGGGACAAAGAGGAAGGAGAGAATTCACAGACTCAGGAGGAACTTGTCAAGATGGTGGACATGTTTGTTATCCTGACTGAGGCAGTGATTTGACAGGCCCTTGTCAAAGCTCATCTGCAGAATTTAAACGTTCAGAATTTATTGTATGTCAACTGTACCTCAATTAGACTATTAGAAATAATGCACCCATTGAAACCTCAAAAGTATCCACATTTTAATGTTGGTACTCCTTTGTTTCTTGATTTGGAAGCTGCTTTAGTCAATTTTTAATCTGGGTGTGGATACCACAATTTTACTCAATGGGAGAAAATCCACTTACACATCTGTACTGTTCTGTAAATATGTAACAGATCAATGAGCCCACCCCACCAAAATTTTAAAACAGACAAAAACAGAAAACTTTACTTTCTGCAGCATGTAGAAAACAGCCCAGTTACACAGTAAATTGAAAAACACTTTTTTTTGTTTTTGTTTTTTGTCATTTTTTTTCTTTCAACATTAGAGAGATGAAAATGAAGGGTTAAAAACAACGTGGGAAAACAGTGGCTATTACAGTTCGGGCCTCAGCTGGGCTTTTGGTTTTGTTTTGCTTTAAATAATCTGTGTGCTGGGGGCCTGGCGAGATGGCTCAGAGGTTAAGAGCACTGACTGTTCTCCCAGAGGTCCTTTGTTCAGTTCCCAGTTCCCAGCACCCACATAGTGGCTCACAACCATCTGTAATGAGATCTGGTGCCCTCTTCTGGCCTGCAAGCATACATGCAGGCAGAACACTGACACTGTATAAATACTAAATACATAATCTATGTGCTGTTTTTGTGATTTTTCAGTTGAGGAAAAGGACTGGCCTGTGAAGGTTTTATTAAAAAACAGTCATCCTTATACCCAAAGGATATTCCATTTACATGCATAGCATAAGCCACAATGATTAACATCAGAGGCTTTCAAAGCTATGGATTATATTCATATCAATAGTTAACTGGGATACAGTACAACTGAGTTTTTCAGTTACCACAATGGAACCAGTATGACCTCAGGTCCAAAGGACTATGAAAAAGAAGTGATTTTAGACAGAAGATATCTGGGGCTGGAGAGATGACTCAGAGATTAAAAGCACTAACTGCTCTTCCAGAGGTCCTGAGTGCCATTCCCAGCAACCACATGGTGGTTCACAGCCATCTATAATGAGATCTGGTGCCCTCTTTTGGTGTGCAGGCATACATGCAAGCAGAACACTATATATACAATAAATAAATAAATCTTTGAAAAAAAAGATAGATGACATCCTGATAGTATGACATCCTGCTAGATGTCAGAAAATGGAAAGATCTCCCATGCTCATGGATAGGCAGGACTAACAGTAAAAATGGCAGTTTTACCAAAAGAAATCTACAGATTCAATGCAATCCCCATCAAAATACCAACACAATTCTTCACAGACCTGGAAAGAATAATACTCAACTTCACATGGAAAAACAAAAAACCCAGGATAGCCAAAAGAAGCCTGTACAATAAAACAACCTCTGGAGGCATCACAATCCTTGACTTCAAGCTCTACTATAGAGCTTCAGTAATAAAAACAGCTTGGTACTGGCATAAAAAACGACATGTGGACCAATGGACTCGAATTGAAGACCCTGACACTAATCCGCAAACCTACGAACATATAATTTTTGACAAAGAAGCCAAAAGTATACAATGGAAAAAAGAAAGCATCTTCAACAAATGGTGCTGACATAACTGGATATTAACGTCTAGAAGGATGCAAATAGATCTATATCTATCACCGTGCACAAAACGTAAGTGCAAGTGGATCAAAGACCTCAACATAAATCCAGCTACTCTGAACCTGTTAGAAGATAAAGTAGAAAGTAGTCTTGAATGCATTGGCATAGGAGATCACTTCCTAAATATAACACCAGTAGCACAGACACTGAGAGAAACAATCAATCAATGGGACCTCTTGAAACTGAGAAGCTTTTGTAGAGCAAAGGATACGGTCAACCAGGCAAAGCGACAGCCTACAGAATGGGAAAAGATCTTCACCAACCCCACATCTGACAGAGGACTGATATCCAGAATATATAAAGAACTCAAGAAATTAGACATCAAAATGCCCAACTGTCCAATTAAGAAATGGACTATAGAACTAAACAGAGAATTGTCAACAGTGGGAACTCAAATGGCTGAAAGACATTTAAGGAATTGCTCAACATCCCTAATCATCAGGGAAATGCAAATCAAAACAATTCTGAGATACCACCTTACACCTGTCAGAATGGCTAAGATCAAAAACACTGAAGACAGCTTATGCTGGAGAGGATGTGGAGCTAGGGGAACTCTCCTCCACTGCTGGTGGGAATGCAAGCTTGTACAACCACTCTGGAAATCAATATGGCACTTTCTTAAAAAATTGGGAATCAACCCCCCAACCAAGATCCAGCTATACCACTCTTGGGCATATACCCAAGGAATGCTCAATCATACCACAAGGGCACTTGCTCAGCTATGTTCATATCAGCATTGTTTATAATAGCCAGAACCTGGAAACAATCTAGATGCCCTTCAGCTGAAGAATGGATAAATAAAATGTGGTACATATACACAATGGAATACTACTCAGCAGAGAAAAACAATGACATCATGAGGTTTGCAGGCAAATGGATGGACCTAGAAAAAATCATCCTGAGTGAGGTAACCCAGACTCAGAAAGACAAACATGGTACTCACTCATAGGAGGATACTAGAAGATGTGGAACAAGGATGACTGGACTGCTACTCACATCACCAGGGAGGCTACCTGGAAAACAGGACCCCAAGAAAGACACATGGATCGCCCAATGACAGAGAAATGCATGAGATCTACATGAACAACATGGACATGAGTGCGGGTAATGAAAGGCAAGGGTGGAGGGAAAGAGAGCTTAGGGGAGTGGGAGATTCCAGCTGGATCAAGAACAGAGAGGGAGAACAAGGAATAAATGCCCATGATAAATGAAGACCACATGAGAATAGGAAGACGCAAAGTGCTAGAGAGGCCCACAGAAATCCGCAAAGATTCCCCCACAATAGACTGCTGGCAATGGTCGAGAGACAGCCCAAACTGACCTACTCTGGTGATGGGATGGCCAAACACCCTAATAGTCGTGCCAGAAACCCCATCCAATGACTGAGGGAACCGGATACAGAGATCCACAGCCAGGCCCCAGGAGTCCAATTGGCGAGAAAGAGGAGGGTTTATATAAGCAAGAATTGTTGAGACCAAGGTTGAATAAAGCACAGGGACAAATATCCAAACGAAAGGAAACACATGAACTATGAACCAATGGCTGAGGGGCTCCCAAATGGATCAGGTCCTCTGAATAGGTGAGACAGTTGATTGGCTTGATCTGTTTGAGAGGCATCTAGGCAGTGGTACCGGGTACTGTGCTCATTGCATGAGTTGGCTGTTTGAAACCTGGAGCTTATGCAGGGACGCTTGGCTCAGCCTGGGAGGAGGGGACTGGACCTGCCTGGACTGAGTCTACCAGGTTGATCTCAACCCTCGGGGGAGTTTTTGCCCTGGAGGATATGGGAATGGGGAGTGGGCGGGGTGGGGGTGGGGTTTGGGCAAGGGAAGGGGAGGGAGGGGGAGAACAAGGGAATCCATGGCTGATATGTAGAATTAAATTATATTGTAAAATAAAATTAAATTAAATTAAAAAAGAAAATACATTAATGACCACATAATGAAGTTATCAGAGGAAATTGATTAAAATAATAGTAATAATAAATGCAACAACATTTGAACATCAATAAACCAGAAGAAAAACTCAAGTATTGCAGATATTTAATGCATTTCAGTGCCAACAACTGTGGAAAAACTTTTTCTTTATCAGGGCAAAATGGAAAGAAGTACATGATACTGAACTACAGTTTTGTTTAGAAATTGATTGATAAAACTGATGGAAGTAATAATTCTATATAATTAAAATTGGCATACTCCAAAAGCTAAGCATCATTAGAATGATTCTTTGGATGTAGGAGACCATCAGGGTGATACAGTTTCAGTTTGTGACCAGCTTGGGGAGGGAGGAAGGGAGGTGTAGGTAAGGCATGCCAGGAAGAGAAAGAAATATGCATGTATAGTAGAGCAATAGACTGAAAATTGGCATTAAGTGTCTCAAATGTCACCCCCACTGATCTTTAGCTATTGCTCAGGGCTTTTGTCCTTTACAAAGTGCCTAAGATTCTGTTTTGTTCACAAAGCATCCGTCTTGTGTGGGAGGGAGGGAGGCTGGCCTGACTCCCAGCCAATTATAATTGCTTTATCTCACTTTACCTGCCAGTAATTGTTTTAGAAAGCACACATAATCTTCCTCTGGCCAGCCAGAAATGGGCTATCTCCCAAAAACCTTCAAGAACGTTTCCGCCTCTCTTAAGTAAGTTACACAGAAGATACCCTTCTCAGCAGGAAATTGCCAATTGTTTCCCAAAGCAGGTTTTGGCACTCTCTTATGTTTATGGGCAAAGTTGGTGTCTGAAAAGGACAGAATTAAAATCAGAGCATAGCCCTTACCGAACCCAGAAATTACCCAGCTCCAAAGTTGCTCCTAACTGAGCCCTGCAATTTTGAAGGCTCGGGCTTCAGTTTCCTAATTATAAAAGGAAGATTACTTTTTTACTTGATCTCTCTAGGATCCTTGACTCGGCCTGGCATTTTTCTGTAGTTAATTATCTACAAGCAATTTTTCTGAGTTCTTGGGCACTTCTTGCTCATGGAATACATAACACAGCTCAGTGTATCCTTCGAGAACATGAGTTTTTTAAATTGCCTAGGACCAAACAGTTAAAAAGGTTCTAAAACATTCCAAATACCACAAGCTGGTGTGTGTCTCGTACTGACACAAAGTGGGAAATGACTGGAAAGAAGTTAGAGTCAATTGCAATAGGCAATGTTGAGGTCAGACCCAGGTTCCTCCTCTTGTACTGATCACAATATAAAGGAAGAGTTGGGTTGGTCTAGGAAGATTCCTCACCTCACCCAATTTTCTTTGGGCCATTATATCCTCATATGGAGATATTTTGTAAGCTGGGGAAATTCACAGTACTCTTAGTCAACAATTCTGAAAATTTTAATTAAAGGAAATTAAATGGAATTGTCTTTTGTGTGTGCTAGAGGGCTCCAGGGATCTTTCCCCTCTCACATCCCATGGTGTTGCTGTTGCTATTCAACATCTATTGTTCTAAAGCCATTTTCTCTTGGTCTGTCTCTGTAGCAGTTTTAGAACTGATGGACCTTTTAGTGCTTTACTGACATTCGCTTCCAAAACCAAAAAGAAAAAGGAAGGGATCCCTGTGCCACATGAGGTCACTACTTATAAAAGGCCTTCTTTTACTCCTAAGCATATCCAAGAAGTAAACATTTTCCCAGGAGAATATTTTTCTAGTTTCACAACATGGCTGTTTTTTGAGGTTATTGTTTGTTTTTTAAGCCTGGGTCTCATGTAGCACAGACTGCCTCAAACTCACTGTGGAGCCAAGTCTGAATCGTAGATATGGGAAGATGTATCCTGAATGTGAGTCGTACCGTTCCATGGGCTGAGCTCCCTAAATGCATCAAAAGGAGGAAGCTAGATGAACACCAGAATTCAGAGCTTTCTGCTTCCTCCCTGCAGAAGCAGTGTGACGACAGCCGTACCCTCCGGGTGTCAAGGGTTCCGTACCATGATGGCCTGCCTCTCAAACTGGAAGCCAAACCTTCCTAAGTTCCTTTGGCCAGGTATTTTTTTTCCCACAGAAATAAAACTAACATACAGTAACAATTGCACCACCATGAATGTAGGACCTGTGTCAAAATAAACCCAACATTCCAGACGGGGATAGGAACCAGATGTGATTATGTCATGTGGATCTCTACATAAGCCAAGTTTCATATCAGGCCTAGCCTTCAACCCACCAGTTATATGAGATAATTTACTTTTTGCCTCAGCCAGTTTCAAGAAAGGTTCCTGTCATTTGCAGGTTTAAAGAAGCGTCCTCAGTGGGCTGAGTGAGGAATCGGTGACTCAGATCTCACTGCACCCATCCTCACATGGTGAGATTGCCCCATGATTTAACTCATATCTGCACCTGATTCTCAGTCTCCCTGCTCATGCTTCATCTTCAGAACCAACTCTTCTTGTCAGCCTCAGTTACCAGCCTGCCTCACAGCTACACCCTCTTTGTTTACAAGGGAAAGGAGCTGTCAGCCCCCTGACAGCATCTTGAAAATGTTGCTAAATTTATAACAACCAACAACTGAAAAAATTGAAAATATATCACAATGAAAACCATAGGAAAGGACTATAAGCAGAGAATTCTACCATCCTGGAAACAATACCTCATGATCATTGTTTTTCAGCCACGCAGTTCAAATGTATGGGAAGGAAAGATTTTTGTTTTCAACACTGATGCTTTTGTTTATTGACAGGGTGCAGGGTGTACCCAAAACTTAAGAGAGATGTGTGTGTGTTCTAAGTTTCTTGCTCCCAAACTCCAGCAGCCTGCCAACTAATAAAGATTCAGTGCAAAATCCTGGCTAAGCCAGGACCCCACACCCAGAAACTACCTTTTGGAAGCCATATAGAACATTACATGGCACTTGTTACATCAGCATTTGTGCTGCAAAATTATGCCCTAACTAAAGGTGTGGCTTTTCATATCAACCAGAGTGTTGAGGACAAAAAGTTGTACAACATAGATGGATTTTAAAACATAAATGCAGCGGTCATTTTAGTGGAACCACGGCAGCTTCCTGTGCTCTAACAAACGACTTGCCCACTGCTGTGCTCGGGTCTTCTGCTCGGCGCTTGCACCACATCTGGTCCCTACTCCTCTCCCCTTTGGTGTGAAGAGACACCCAGAGGGAAGGTGGGTGGAGCAGAAATACGGTTGAGCAAAGGAAAGAGATGGTGGACCAAGCCTCTGAGAAGCTTGTGCACAAAGCAGAAGGGGCGATGAAGGCACTCTACAAGTTGTGGACCCATGCTGCCAGCCCCTTCCACTCGAGGCCCCCTTCTCACCTATGGGTTCTAAGCTTCCATGTAGCTTTCCAACATGTTATGATGCTTGCACCCTTTTGTCAGGCTCAACCTGATTCTCACTGTATTCAGTGGAAATTATTAACAAAAACACATACTTTTAAAAGTTGCTCTTCTAGAAAGGAGGAAGAGTGGTTGGGGGAAGAGGAAGGTCAAGGGGTGGGACTGGGAGGAGAGCAGGAAGAAATGGGAAACTGTGATTGGGCTAGAAATAACTAAATATTTAATAATTAAAAGGTTGCTCTTCTAACTTGTATTCATGGACTTAGCTCATTACGCTTTAATGCAAACCTTCAGAGTGACTCTTTTGGATCTGAGCATGCCCAGAATCTGCCATTACTGTCACCTGAACAAGAATTTGCTCCTATGCTACATAAAAAAGTTCTATTTAAAGGAGTCCTTCTGACTGCAGATAACGTGAGTGGTACACTTTGTAATGACCTTGAGATTTTTGAGTTCTCTATTTCTCAGCAAAATTAGATTTGTGACCAATTGTGCAAGTCCACATTGATAAAAATCATCAGTACACAGAACATTCTACTTTTATTTCAGTGGACTCATATGAAAATGATTCCTAGTGTATGTTAATGTTTTCCTTGAGAAAAAGAAATAATTTTTTTTCTTTCCCCAAAATGATTTAGACTTCTATCTTAATTACTTTTCTATTGCTGTGATGAAACACCATGATCAAGGCAACTTACAAAAAAGGAAGCGTTTAATTTTGCAAAGCTCATCGTCTCAGAGGATTAGAATCCATGGCCTCCATGGCCACCACGGCGGGGAGCATGGCAGCAGGCAAGCAGGCATGGGACTGAAGCAGTGACTGAGAGCTCTCCTCTTGACTCATTAGTGTGAGGCAGAGTGAGCTAACTGGGAACAATGTGGACTCTTGAAACTTCAAAGCTGATGACACACCTCCTCCAAAAGGTCACACCTCCTAATCCTTCCAAAGTAGTTCCACCAACTGGGAGCCAAGTATTCAAGTACATGAGCCTATGGGAGCCATTCTCATTTAACCTACCACAACTCATTTTACTTTTATGTGTATGAATGTTGTTTTGCCTCCATGTCTGGATGTGTACCATGTGTGTGTCTGGTAGCCATGGAGGTTTAAAGAGGGCATAGGACCCACTGGGACTATAGTTACAAACAGTTGATAGACACCACGAAGGAGCTGGGGATCACAGCAAAGCAACAAGTGCTCTTAACCACTGAGCCAACTTTCCAGCCCCCTCCCAGATATTTTATCTGCCTGTTTCTCTTAGTCATCAAACATTAATTAAAAAGAAAAACCCTTTAGTATGCTCCTTGTCATGAATATGTTTTGGTTAGTTTTGGAGAGAAAGGTGTGTGTGTGTGTGTGTGTGTGTGTGTGTGTGTGTGTGTGTGTGAGAGAGAGAGAGAGAGAGAGAGAGAGAGAGAGAGAGAGAGAGAGAGAGAATGAAAATGAATACAAGTCAGATGTGATGGTTCTTGTAATCCTAGTACTGGGGAGACAGAGACAGGCCAAACCTTGGCGCTTACTGGTCAGCCAGCCTAGTCTACCTGGCAAGTTCCACGTCAGTGAGAGGACTTGTCTCAAGGGAAAGATACATGTGGAAGCCAAAGGACAACCTCCAGATGCTATAGGACACACACACACACACACACACACACGTGTGTGTACATCTTACACACACGCACACACGTGTGTACATCTTACACACACACACACCAATGCCATGTAAGCCTCTGTGACAGAGCTTCAGAAAAGAACCTGTAGTTTCTCTGTCACATAAAATCTCATAGTGACAATACAAAGCCTCCAGGCTGCATAGGCCATGGTGGCTTCCTTTCTGGGTCCTTGTCTGCCTTTCTGGATCATGTTCCTACACATTACAGTCAATAGGAAGGAAGAAGAGGAAGGCATATATCTGTAAGTTCTGCTTTGGTCAAAAGGGAGTCATAGGCCTACAGCTGGCTACAGGATGGCTGGGAAATGAGCTAAATATTCACTAATTTAGCAGAAAACTGATGTGGAATAATCCTTTTGTACACTGTGAAGGTTTAATAGCGAGCTAATTGGCCAGTAGCTAGGCAGGAAAAGGTTAGGCGGGAGAGTCAGACTGAGAGAACTTGGGGAAGAAGGAGGGCGTAGTCACCAGCCAGGTGCAGAGGGAGCAGGATGTGTAGAAAATGAGGTAATAAGCCATAAGCCACGCAGCACATAGATTAATAGAAATGGGTTAATTTAAGTTGTAAGAGCTAGTTAGTAACAAGCCTAAGCTATTGACGGAGCATTTATAATTACTAAGTCCCTGTGTGGTTATTTGGGAGCTGGCTGGTGGGACAGAAGCTTCAATTAACAGAAAACATAGTTTACTTTGGGCTAAAGGAGAAACAGATATTAGGGGACAATTAATAGGCTTTTATGTTGAGATCTAAACTCCTTAAAGATCAAGTGTTGAAGGCTTGGTCTGCAGTTAATGGAATGAATCAGAAGTGGCAGGAACCTTTGGTGGTGGGAACTGGGCAGAGGAAGTAAGTCTCTGTGGGGAGAGAGGCGTGCTTTTGTCCCTTCTGTGCTTTCTCTTTGTGCCTTTGGTGCCACATGTGAGCAGCTCTCCTCCTCTACACACTTCTGCCATGATGCTCCACCTCGGGGCACAGCAGAACTCATAGCACAGCGCTACAGCACCAGGGATTCTCTAAAGGAAGGGGAGATGTAAGTAGAAACTACAGTGCTGTAGAGAAAGCAATCAAAGGGCTAGACATACACAGAAAAATGGAAGCCAGAGCCAGATGAAAAAGAGGGCAAAGAAGCTGTGCTCCTTGAAGCATTTTATAGCCTGACTCTGACCCTTATGTTACAGCTGTACCTTATTTCTGTTTTTAAAAATCCTTATTGTTTATAAATTCCAGTTGGACTTTCCTTTCAGAGTGACTTCTCTATCTGCATTGCCCACTTACCAGCCAAGCAAATACTGGCTTTCAATGGATGATTCAGAGAAGCAGGCTTTACTGTTTACTCTTACTGAAAAATAATTGCTATAGTAACAAGTGGGAAAGAAGTCTACTCCATGGCTGCTTGATAATGTTTATTGGTATTCCAGCTAGTAGCTACAAATGAAAAGTATTACACACAAAAGGTGCTGAACATTATTAACAGGGCTTGAGAAATCTCTTAAATTTGTTCAGAGAAACAGTCCTCATTGAAAAGCCACAAACCCCAAGAAATTCTGTTTCAAGGAACACATAGATTTCTAGCACTAAAGTGTCTTCCACAGTGTGACAAACACATGCAAATCACCCTTGTTGAAGGCTTTGTCTATTAGCAGAAGCCCCCAAAAGCTCAGGTAATCTTAGAGTAACTTGAAAGTGAAATTCTTCTGTTTTATATTCTTTCTAGATCGTTGTCTAAATGATGGTTCACAAAATATTTATTAAAAAATCTCTGATTTCAAAGACTGCTAATGCCAGTGAGTGAGAACTCCCATGGGCTTGCTGGATTGGCCCATGGGTATGTTTGGAAATTGGCCATCCAAAGCTCATTCTTCCTTCTTAGCAGCTTCCCAGTTCCCTTTGGGAATTTTTTTTTTGAATTGGAAATATTTTCTTATGAAGTGGTACATTTCATGGTCTTCCTTTCTACCTTGAATGAGAAGGGGCCTCTGGGGGCTCTTTGTTGCAATACTTTGAGATAGATCTGAAGGGCAGCACCACACTCAAGAGTTAGTCAGGCTCACTTCTGAGAATTCAAATTTAGTGAAAAAGAAACTCATTTTGTCAGAATTTGTTTGTTTCACTGAGCTTATTTCAAAATCGTTGTCATCGATAGCATCATCATCATCATCATCAACAACAACAGCAACAACCATCATCTCCACATCTTCCATAAGTCCAGCATATTTGGCTTCCATTGTATTCCAACCCCAAAGCTATAACTGATTGACCTTCTACCAACTGACTTGTAACTTGACCTTATTAAACAATAACAACAGCAATGGAATTTAGGCATGGACAACCAATGGGGGGAAAAGTTACAAAAAGGATTCTTGGAAAAAGCTGTTACAAAAGTTTCTCAATTTTTCAAAAAAAAAAAAACCCTCCATAAGTATGGTAATTGTTTCCAAAAAATAAGGATATAGTGAGGCCTCATGGAATTGCCAGAAGTCACCCAAGTGCCTGCCCTGGGTCCCGTGATGGGTGCCATTATGATGAGTAAATATGATGAGTGATGGAGAGTTAAGAAAGATGGAGTACTTGGTAGAGAGACAGGAGAGAAAGTGAAGTGGAGTGGTTTGTGCACTGTGGACAGAGGTGGAACCGGACACACAGCAGTGGTGAGGAACAGGTAGACATGAGGAGCCTGCACAGCTGCCAGAGGCCATAGCGACATCTGGACTGGGCTGCTACTGGAGCTGTGTCAAGGACTGTGGTCCCATTGCAGCTGGGGTCTGTGCTGATGTCTGAAGCCTGGGTTTCCACCAAGAGCCATGTGGATGTCTGTGATCTGTGCTGCCACCTGAGGCCACGTTGATGTCTGAGCACCATGGTGAGCTGGCCATATCACTTGCCTGTGGCAGGAGAGCTGCCCCCACCCCTCACAGGCTGCTGTGCAGTGGAATAGGCAGTGGTGTTGGCATTGGTGAGCTGGCCCCACCCTTGGTCAGCTGTCCCACCAGGCCCAGATCCAGAGTCCTGAGTTGGCCTGCCTCAATTCCTACCCTATCTATGGCCTGCTGGAGCACGTGAACGGGCTGGGCCTGCGGAACCAAAGCTGCAGGATCTCCATGACTCTGGGCAACAGCAGGGTATCTGAGAAGAGTCTTGATGAAGGTCCAGTATCGATGGTGTAGCAGAAGCCAGAGGACCTGAACCAGACCAATGATTCATCGCAATGAAAGCTGTTTGACAAAAGGGCATACTGCACAGCATACTGCAGCACTCAGTGCCAGGATGACAGATGAAGATGTGATGGAGAGGCGGGAAAGATGGAGGAGCAGAGACAGCCGTGACTGCTATGAGGGAAGGCTGTGATTGAGAAAGAAGCAGGTCATTGTTCAGAGGGATCGTCAAGGCTGTGTGTGTGTGTGTGTGTGTGTGTGTGTGTGTGTGTGTGTGTAATTTTCATTTTTTTAAAATTTGCTTTTGGTGGGGAAGTTACAAGGGTGGAGGGCAGAGAGATTGGGAAATGAGTGGAACTGGGGTGTATGATGTGAAATTCACAAAGAATCAATTAAAAAGTTAAGTTTAAAAAATAAAGAAATTATCAGAATCTTAAAGTTTAATTTTATCAGTAGTATGAGAGATATAAAACTACATGCTGACTTTTCATCATTAAATTGAAGTTATTTAAGACATAATACTGCAAAAGATGAAGAGTTGAAAATTTTCATAAACTTCTGGTAGGTGTGGAGCTGTTTATGAGTTTTCAGGAAAGCAGCTTGGCAATATGTAACTAGACCATCAAAATACACTGCACTAGTAGGGAAGGAGATATTACAGAAGGGATATATGATAAGAATAGATATCCTACAACTATGGGGAAAGCTGGGGAGTGAAAGCCCAGAGGGCTTTAAATCAGAGAGTCATTAACTATGGACCATTGTGGGGAATGGACAGAGTGCTCCCAGAATGATCTAAGTGGTCCGTGTGGACACAGATGTGGAAATTTCCCATCAGGGAACAGCTGTAAAGTCTATGGATGGCTAGGGAACTGGAGACCTGTAGCCAGTATCTGATGTGGGGCCCTGTTCAACGGCAGAGAAAGAGAAAGTGAGGACAATATGCATTCTGCTCTGTTCTGGCAGTCAGGACCTTCAGAGAGACGAGGCACCCACTGCCCAATTCCACTGGATGAATCTCCCAGGTGCAACCATGTCTCTAAGCTACAGGGAGAGGATTGTGAGAAGCAGAGTCCCAGCCTTATCAAGGTGGCAATAGAACAATGCAGGCCTGTGGTGATATTTTATTTGTACTGAAATGTTATTTTAATTTTATGTTAATAAATAAAGTTGCCCTGGGGTCAGAGCTATTAGAGCCATAGTAAGAGCGTGGTGGTTAGAAGAGCTAGGTAGATTTCTGTGTGTTCAGGGATACAGCCAGTATTGGAGACATATGCCTTTAAGACCTGGAGGGCGGTACTTACAGGCAGTGATGAGGCAGTCATGTGGTTGGGTTTACAACCAATGAGAAGGCAGAACAGAAAGATTATTTAAACAGGGACACAGGAAGTACCTCCCTCTCTCGGGGAAGCTAGGAGCACTGCAGGAGGTAAGATTTTATCTCTGAGCTCTGACCTCTCGGCTTTTCTCTTTTACCTTGGCTCTGTGTTTCTTATTTTAATAATACGATTGGTTACATCTACATCTGGCGCCCAACGTGACAAGAATCCATTAAAAACTGCTTGGGGCCGGCTCCCTAGCCGGAGCAGCCGGCTCCCTAGCCCCAGCCCAGGTCTGGGCTCAGGCTGGACTGTGAGCTGCTTGCTTAAAGTTAGTGCTACAAACAGCTCAGGCCTGCCCTGCTAAACAGGGCCCCTGCCTGTAAAGCCAAGCCTTGACTCGGCTCAAGAGGGAACAAGTGGCTGGCTTTAAGCTTTAGCCGGCTACCCCTTCGCTTTCACTTTCACTTTCACTTTTGCTTTCGCTTTCGCTTTTGCTTTCTCTCTTGCTTTCTCTGTCTCTCTGTTTCTGTCTGTCTGTCTGTCTCTCTCTCTCTCTCTCTGGATTTACACCTAGGACTCTAGGTGGCTGTTTTGAAATTCGCTCGGATTTCTACTGTTCTACGCAGATTTGGTAAGTCATAAAGGAAACTATTTAAAAGACAAATTTTTTCCACATTTAAAAAAAAATGGGTTTTCTGTGTACATTGGAAGAAAATTGGGTTTTTGAAATTTTAGGCAGTCTGACAATGGAACAACTATATGAGAAGATTAATGTTGATCGAATTATGCAGTTTATCACCATGCTTATTCTCATTTTACTATTTAAAAAGATAGTCGATTTAAGTGCCAGGATAACAGCTTTAGAAAAACCTGTTAATTTTAACAGTGAAGTTGGTTCAAGTTTGGATCATAAGGTTACAGAAAGAAAGCCTGTTTTCACACAGTCATCCTTAATTTATCCTGTAACCGTACAGCAGATGCCTGATCAAATGGCTACACAAAATATCTGGGCTCCAATTGAACTGATGGATTTTAAAAGGTTTAAGGAGGCAATAGTATCTTATGGCATGCATTCCCCATATGTAAAGCAAATGTTAAACTCTTGGTCAACATATAATAGGATTATACCACAGGACTGGCGGGACCTTGCACAAGCTGTTCTGGAACCCAGCCAGAGAATTCAATTTCTAACTTGGTTTAAGGAGGAAGCTAGAAACGTAGAAACACAATGGAGGGATAAAGGAATACAAGTTTGTCAGGATCAGCTTATTGGAGAAGGCCAATATGCTTCAATACAAACACAATGTTTATATGATGTTCAAACCGTAATTTTATGTCGAATGGCAGCCTTGAATGCATGGGACAGAGTTGATGAACCAGGAAAAAAACCTGAGTCATTCACAAAGGTTATGCAAGGCCCAAAAGAATCTTTCACAGATTTTTTAGAAAGACTGGCTTCAGCAGTAAACAGAATGGTCTCAGGATCAGAAGCTAGTAAGGCAATAATTGAAGCTTTGGCATTTGAGAATGCGAATGCAGCATGCAAAAGAATAATCAGGCCGTTAAGGGCAAGATCTGCACCTTTGGAAGATTGGATTAGAGAAACAATTAATGTTGAGGTTGATGAGCATGATGATACATGGGTAGGAGAAGTAATTTCAAAAGGTTTGAGGAGTGTTAGATGTTTTGGGTGTGGAAAGCAAGGACATTTTAAAAGGGACTGTAAACAGGTCATTCCTAGAAGCAATGTTTCTTCAAGGAACAATGGCAACAGAATGCCCCTTCCTTCTGGAGTATGCAGAAGGTGTGGTAAGGGAAAACACTGGACCAACGAATGTAGATCAACAAAGGACAGACAGGGTAATCCTTTGCCTCAGTTTTCGGGAAACTCCCGGAGGGGCCTCATGCAGGCCCCCATAGCAAAACCAGTTCAAACCTTTCCTGCAGCTGTAGAGGAAATCCCTGCTCTGAGCGATTAAATAACCAAATGACTATTGGAATAAATCATGCTGGTCAGGATGATGAAAAAGAGAGAATAGAAAATTCAGGAGAAAACATAAAGAAAATTTTTTGGCAAACTTCTATTAATGAACAGAGACCAAAATTAACGATAAAAATAAATGGTGTTTTGTTGTCTGGTCTGGTAGACACAGGTGCGGACATTACCATAATTGCACCAGAATTTTGGCATCCAGCTTGGCCTCTTCAGGAGGTAAACGTTCAACTGTTAGGAATTGGGACATTATCTGGAGTGAAACAGAGTGCAAGATGGCTGGAATGTATAGGTCCAGAAGGACAGAGAGGAAAATTGAAACCATATGTCGCTAACATAGCTATGAACCTGTGGGGTCGAGACTTGTTGCAACAATGGAATACTCAGATTAAAATCCCTCCAATCTCAGAAACAAATCATAAACTAGCACATGTTTCTGAGAGAAATATTAGAAGGCATTATTTTGAGTGGTCACCAGCCATCCATATTATACAAGAACAGGGCACAACAACTGATAATCTTCCAAAAATACCAACAGCTCTACCTTTAAAATGGTTAACAGACAAGCCTGTATGGGTTCAGCAATGGCCTTTAACAACAGAGAAACTCCAGGCTTTAGAAGAGCTGGTAGAAGAACAGTTAAATGCTCAGCATATTGAACAGTCAACCAGCCCTTGGAATTCTCCTGTATTTGTTATTAAAAAGAAATCTGGTAAATGGAGAATGGTAACAGACCTTAGAGCAATTAACAAAGTAATTCAGCCAATGGGCTCTCTACAATCTGGAATTCCTTTGCCTACTCTGATACCAAAAGGATGGCCTCTCATAGTTATTGATTTAAAAGACTGTTTCTTTTCAATACCCTTACAAGAAAAAGACAAAGAAAGATTTGCTTTCACAGTGCCTACTTATAATAATTCTCAACCGGTTAAAAGATTTCAATGGAGGGTCCTCCCACAGGGAATGTTAAATAGCCCAACTCTGTGTCAATATTTTGTACAACAGCCATTGGAAGTGATACGTAAAAAATTTCCTAAATCTATAATTTATCATTATATGGATGATATTTTACTAGCTGACTCAAATGCAGATACTTTAGAAAGAATGTTTGAAGAAGTAAAGAAAATTTTGCCTTGCTGGGGATTACAAATTGCTCCTGAAAAAATACAAAGAGGAGATTCTATTAATTATTTAGGATATAAAATAGAGCTACAAAAAATTAGACCCCAAAAGGTGCAAATTAGGAGAGATAGACTACAGACTCTTAATGACTTTCAAAGATTATTTGGAGATATTTCTCATCTACGAACTATTGTTGGGGTAAAAAATGATGAACTGACTAATTTGTTCAAAACTTTAGAAGGTGACAAGGACTTAAATAGTCCAAGAGAATTATCACCTGAAGCTGAGAAAGAATTGGCTTTGGTAGAAAAGAAAGTACATGAAGGGCACGTGGATCGTATTGATCCAAAGCTGGATTGCATTTTGGTTATTTTACCTTCTAGGCATTCCCCTACTGGAATATTAATGCAAAGGGAAGATATTATATTGGAATGGATATTTTTACCAAATAAACCAAATAAAAAATTAAAAACTTATGGGGAAAAAATCTCTGACTTGATTTGGAAAGGAAAATTGAGACTTCGTCAATTAGCAGGAATAGACCCAGCAGAAATTGTCGTACCTTTAACTAAGGAGGACATTGAAAAATTATGGACAGAAAGTGAACCTTGGCAAAGAGCTTGCAGTAATTTTTTGGGAGAAATTAACAGCAAATATCCCAAAAGCAACAGAATTGATTTTATAAAGAGAGCTGATTGGATCTTGCCTCGAATTGTACGGCAAAAACCCATATCTGGAGTTCGTACATTTTATACAGATGCCAACAAACAAGGAAAGGCAGGTTACAAATCAGAAAATTTAAGTAAAGTGGTACAAAGTCCTTATAATTCAGTGCAAAAATCAGAATTGTATGCTATTCTGTTGGTATTAATGGATTTTTCAGAACCTCTCAACATAGTAACTGACTCTCAGTATGCTGAAAGAGTGGTATTACATATTGAGACTGTAGAATTTATCCCTGATGCTTCAGAATTAACTTCACTATTTATTCAATTACAAGATACAATCAGGAAAAGGAGTCATCCTTTATATATAACTCACATCCGATCTCATACTGGTCTGCCAGGCCCTCTAGCACAAGGCAATGATGAGATTGATAAATTATTGATAGGAAATGTGCTGGAGGCCTCAGAATTTCATAAAAAACATCATGTCAATAGTAAAGGTTTAAAAAAGGATTTTCCCATAACCTGGCAACAAGCCAAAGAAATAGTAAAGAAATGTCCTACTTGTTCCTTCTATAATCAAACGCCATTACCAGCAGGATGTAACCCAAAGGGTACTCAGAGAAATGAAATCTGGCAGATGGATGTGTTTCACTTTGCAGAATTTGGAAAACTGAAATATGTACACCACACCATTGATACTTATTCAGGATTTCAATGGGCAACTGCTTTGAGTTCTGAAAAAGCTGATTCTGTAATCACTCATTTGCTAGAAGTTATGGCCATTATGGGTATACCTGCACAAATCAAAACTGACAATGCTCCATCATATGTCTCTGTTAAAATGAAACAGTTTTTTGCTTATTACAATATAAAGCATATTACAGGTATACCACATAATCCTACAGGTCAAGCAGTTATAGAAAGATCAAACAGAACTCTAAAGGATATGCTAAATAAACAGAAAGGAATAACAAAAACCCCCAGAAATAGACTGCATAATGCTCTATTAACTTTGAATTTTCTGAATGCCAATGAGAAAGGAACAACAGCTGCAGAGAGACATTGGGTAATAGAAAAAACTACAGAATTAAATCAGCCTATATACTTTAAGGATGTGCTGACCTCAGAATGGAAACCAGGGTATGTATTACGTTGGGGACGAGGTTTTGCTTTTGTTTCTACAGGAGAAGATAAGGTGTGGATACCATCAAAATTGATAAAGGTTCGATTTGAACAAGAAAAACCTCTTAATTAGAGGAGGTGATAGTTCATCAATCAGCATGAACATCCAATTTAAACTAACTTGTACCTGTAACACATGTCTTTTCATTTAATCAGATAATAACTTGCCAAAAAGGAACATCCCCAAAATTAGTCTTGGGGGAAGGTTTTTGTTTTTGTCTTTTAGGAGAATGAAGGTTAAGGAATCTGAAGGACACAAGACAAATGAGACAACTGAAGAAAAGGGACAAATCATCTATCCCAGGAAACAGAGTATATTGGAGTATATGGCATATGGGTATATATTATCTAAAAAATTTTATGTCTTCTTAAATGTTTGTTTCTGCTTTTCTCTAAAGATTTAACACTATTGGTTTTCTAATAGTCCCAGTTCAATTAAAATTTAAAGCTGACTTTGGAGTTGGAGAATGGCTCTCTCCTTCTTCAAACTCAAGCATGTTGTTAAAAGGAAAATGCAAACTCCCTGTATCATGCCAGAAAGAGCCATTTTCTGCTATGGGACAGGACAAAAGCCAAATTAATTAAGGGACTATTCTATTACTAATCTCAACTCTTTGATTCTATTCTGATTCTTTAAACTTTTCTTAAAGTATAAATTTTATATCAAAATTTACAAGATTAATATATATATACATTTTAAACTTTGTTAAGATATGAATGGTCATATAGAGTACTAACTAATTCTAGAAAAAAGGCTTCAGTTAGCTGCATATATATGTCTTTGTGTTCGAGTCTCTTATCAGTTTTCTGCAGGAAATCACGGCCAGGCCTAACATCAACTGAAGTCTCCGGAAAGAAGATGGGGCCCCACCACCACCACCACAACAACAACAACAACAACAATTCCACGTGGACAATAATAATATCACTAAGCTGACAAACATCATCTACAGATCAGCTTTGAACTACAAGGTGCTCAGAGCAATTTTGAGATGACTAGCTGAGATGATCCAGTCTCAAAGACTACTTGAATAAGGACTTGAGATAAACCCTGAACTTTGGCTTTATACACAGACTGGATAATAATGAAGGCTATAGTTACCTTTCCTAGAATTTGACAATTAACCTAAATTTTTCTTTCAGGATAAAGATAACTTCGCCCATACCCAGTGGGAAGCAATTTTAAAAATACGACGCCCACATTCCCAAAGAGGTGGTGTGGGGCAGGTTCTTTTTGGTTCTTTTAATGGGTTTTGGGTCTGGGATAATTTTCATTATTTAGGGGGGTAGGTTACAAGTTGTCAAGGGTTAGGAAAAAGGCTAAGCAAAGGAGATTAGATTTAAGGTTTTTGTTTAAAAAAAAAAAAAAGAAAGAAAGAAAAGAAAAAGACAATTACTAGTTTTAAATACTTTACATTATTACCAACTATTAGGATATAAAGAAATGAAAGTTAGTAGTTAGACATTACAATAGAAATTGTAGTCATATTAGATATGTTTTAAAAAATTGAGCAGATATATTTTAGACAGGTCATCTTCAAACCCTTCAGAGATCTACAGAATATGGCATTTAAAATGTTTTAATAACTTAGAAATTTTTCTTTTTTGAGACATGTCGGCTCCTGGCAGTACCAATCTACTTCAGAGAAAATATGGGCATTGAAGAAACTGCATATGGAGTTAATTTTCATTGTGGCAAAAGTTAGCCACTGGACAACAAAGTATCCTCAAATCAACAGGACAAAATGGACAGACAGAACACGAAACAAAGGACTACCGATTCCTGCCAAGACAAGTGTGGTTATGGCTTTATCAAAAGGCATCTTCTGAGGCCAGGACAATATGGCACCATCCCTGAAGTGGCCTTCACAATCTGGAAAAGGTACAGTGCCCTTTTCTTTGAAGGCAGCTGAACAGGCAGTGGGCCGATGGCTTCTGTTGTGCAATGGAACAGCAACTGAAAGCTCACGCCTCTCAATAGTAGACTGGCATTTAATAGAGGGATGTGGAGAAGGGCATGCTTAGATGAAGCCATATATACACAGCCAAGAAGAATGGACAGCTGAATTCAAAAACCATCAACAATTTCCAGAATTTAAAATCCTGAATCATGACATGACACTAGTGGAATTCAGGTGTTTCTGGTACATGGACTGCTCTCACCCAATGTGAGGTTGAACTGTTGACCTTGTGTACAGCCTACTTCACAGATGAGTCTGTCGGATTCGATAGGCCTATAGGCTGAAGATGATGCCCCAGCGCTGTGAAGAAACCTCAGGTGACTGTCCAGGCAGCTGGCTGTTTCTGTCAACTCACAAAATTTTTGGAAGTTGCTTTTGTGCACTTCTTGTTTTTATTTTTGTTAGCTAATATTATTTCCTTCTTGGGTCTCTGAGGGAGTTGAAGATTAGTTAGTTATAGTTGAAGATTAATTAGGATAGAAAGTGAATTAGATACATTTTGGACTTACTAAAATAGGATAGATAAGGGAATTATTTTCTCTGATTTGTCAAATACAAATGGACTAGACATCGTTCAGGTATTTGTTACTTGTATATATTGTATATAGTTATTGTACTTTTGTATATAGTTTTTCTTTTGTTAGTTATAACCTTTTGCCTTTTTTCTTTTTATTAAAATAGAAAAGGGGAAATGTGGTGATATTTTATTTGTACTGAAATGTTATTTTAATTTTATGTTAATAAATAAAGTTGCCCTGGGGTCAGAGCTATTAGAGCCATAGTAAGAGCGTGGTGGTTAGAAGAGCTAGGTAGATTTCTGTGTGTTCAGGGATACAGCCAGTATTGGAGACATATGCCTTTAAGACCTGGAGGGCGGTACTTACAGGCAGTGATGAGGCAGTCATGTGGTTGGGTTTACAACCAATGAGAAGGCAGAACAGAAAGATTATTTAAACAGGGACACAGGAAGTACCTCCCTCTCTCGGGGAAGCTAGGAGCACTGCAGGAGGTAAGATTTTATCTCTGAGCTCTGACCTCTCGGCTTTTCTCTTTTACCTTGGCTCTGTGTTTCTTATTTTAATAATACGATTGGTTACATCTACACAGGCCTCTTATCTTTTGACCCTGGGGTCTCATTTCACATCTGGGATGACGTCTGATAAAGTGGGACATGTAGCCAAAGATTTTAAAACCAAACCAAAGCAGGGTTGGCTGAAGAGATGGCTAGGTGCTTAAGAGCACTTACTGCTCTGCTAGAAACCCTGAGGTTCAGTTCCCAGTACCCACATCAGATGACTCACAACCACCTGTAACCACAGCTCTAGGAGATCTGATGTTCTGGCCTTCTCCTGCACCCATATGCACCTGTATACACACACACACACACAAACACACACACACACACACACACACACACACACACACACACACACACACACGAGAGAGAGAGAGAGAGAGAGAGAGAGAGAGAGAGAGAGAGAGAGAGAGAGAGAGAGAGAGACTGAGACTAAGGGTTTCTATTGATTTGAGGAAACACCATGACCAATAAGCAAGTTGGGGAGGAAAGGGTTTATTTGGCTTATTCTTCCACGCTATAGAACATCATTGAAAGAAACCTGGACAGGAATTCAAACAGGGCAGGAACCTGGAGGCAGAAGGTGAGACAAAGGCCATTAAGGGGTGCTGCTTACCGGCTTTCTCCTCACAGCTTGCTCAGTCTGCTTTCTTATAGAACCCAGGACCACCAGCCGAGGGATGGCACCACCCACCATAGGCTGACCCTGCCCTCCCATGCCCCATCAAACACTAATTAAAAAAATGCCTTATAGCTGTTATAGAGGCATTTTATCAATTGAGGCTCCCTCCTTTCAGATGACTCTAGCTTATGTCAAGTTGACATAAAACTGGCCAGCACACACACACACACACACACAAAAAAAAAAAAAAAATGAAAAATATTTCCACCTAACATTAGGCATAATAATAATAGTTAAAATTAGGAATAAACCAATATCCCAACAGTATAATAATGGTGAAAGAAGTTGAGGTAAACACAGACAAGGCATGCATCTTAAAATTTATCTCAGATGACAGACAAGGATGCCAAGGCTGCTCTGTTTTTCCTTAGTGGATGGGTTCATAAAGGAATACATTTTTTGCACTTTCTATAATAAGTTCATTTTTGAGAACAGTAAAGGCTGTTGGAGGCACGGTCTCGTGCGGCCCATGCTGGCCTCAGACTTGGTATGTAGCCGGTGCTGACCTTCAATTTATTCTCCTGCCTCCATTTCTCACATAGTAGAATTACAGGCATGTGCCACCATGTTTGACCTATCAAATGACATTCAGTGACATGCTTATATCATTTATAGACTTTTAAAAGTATATATAAAAGAGCATTCATTAGGGTGACAGTTTGGGAAATAATCATAGATGTAGTTTTTTAAATATGCCTTTCTTTATTCATTTCCCCAATGCTATCTTTGAAAGTGTGGATTGGGTTACACGTATCAGTTACATGGCTGAAATCCCAGCATAGTTTTCTACTGTACTTTAAGCGATGCAAACCTCCCACAGTCTGCAGAGTGCTACCTGCTTCTGCTGCTGACTCTAGAGGTCTCTTATCTCATTGCTTGCCCTGCCCAGCTGCAGCCTTGCTGGGCTCTGGTCAGTTTCTAGCACAGGCTCAGGTCTCCCCCATAATTTTCCTCAGATGCCGTTTTTCAAATCTCACATCAGCTGCCACTTTCTGTTTTTTTAATTGTTTTATTCATATTATATGTTTGTGTGCATTCATCAAATCCCCTGGAGCTGGAGTTGCAAGTGGTTGTGAGCCATCTAATGTGGGTGCTGGGAGCCAGCCTTGGGCCTTCTGCAAGAGCAGCAAGCACTCTTAGCTGCTGAGCCACCTGTCCAAGCTCAACTGTCAAGGACTAGAAATTTACATGACATTGTTAAATGAGCTGTATAGGTACAATATCTTAAACAAAAGTAGAAACATATGTACAGTAGGTTCTAACAAAAATAACCTTAAATTTGTGTCAATATACAAAAATCCACACCATGTAAAATATTTGAGACAAGTGGTTGTTTAAAAGTAGATCAACAATCCACCCTTTTATCTCATCGTTTTTATACTATATCCCCCCTTTTCCCTTCAGAGAGAGATCCCCGAATCTAATCTCCTTTGTTTAGCTTTCTCCCTGACCATGACAAATAACAATTTGTAACCAACCCCTCTAAACAATGACAGATATCCATGGCCCACCAAATAACCAAAAACCAACCACCCCACCTCTTGAGAATGTAGACGTTGTATTCTCCAGACTGTTTCCTATTGTCTGGGGGCACTAGAATTTTGGGGGTACCCTGAGAAAATTAGGATATTGGTCAAATCCTAGACAGAATAGGCTGTGAGGCTGGACCATCTCAGCCAGCAGCCCTGAAGCTGTTTTGGATATATAACTTGGAGGAAACTGCAACAGAGGCATCTGAGAGGCTGGATCACCTGGGCCACCCATTTTCATTGGTGCCTGGTCTCTTTGCTCTGAAAACACACGAACTTTCAAAGGTAACATACATATCTGCATTAACACCAGTACGGACTGTGCACTGTACACAAGCCAGCCAAAGATGATTTTTTTTTAATTTTATGTTTGAGCAGGTAAATTATATGTCACCTGTGTAAGACGAATTGCTAAATGGTCTTATTAATAAAAAAAAAAAAACTGGAGCCTGATGTTGGGGTAAAAACTGAGAGATCAGAGGAATAGGATAAGCCACAGCCAACTTCACCTCACCAACTCCTCAGCTTCCAAAGAGACCTACTTTCTGTATACCCATGCCTACATGTTCCTGCCATCTCACTACTTCTCTCCACCCAGCTACATCACTTCCTGTCTTTCTGTACAGACCTCCAGACTTTTATGGTTAACTAGCGTTGGAATATAAGGTATGTACCACCACATCTGGCTTTGTTCCCAGTGTGACCTTGAACTCACAGAGATCCAGGTGGATCTTTACCCACTGAATGCTACGATTAAAGGCATGCGCTACCATTGCCTGACTTCTATGTTTACTATAGTGCTGCCTTTTTCCTCTGATCCTCAGATAAGCTTTACTAGGGTCACAATACAATGGGGGACACAATATATCACCACACACCTGTCTTGTAGTTAGTTTGGATTTACTTCTTTATGTCTGTAATCAGACATAAAGGATTTTCAGAGGGTCTTTCTTGATCAAATCTAATCTCTATCAACCTTGAATGAACCCATAGCCTTTCATTTCCTGTAGAAACAAAAGCATAACCCCTTCCCCAAAGCAATACATTTTTTTAGTTCTATTTTAAAGTTAAGGCATACTTAAAGTTTCTAGACTGGTTTGTTTCAGCAGTCTTTTCACAATCCCATATCTCCCAGCAACTGTCATTTGCTTATCAACAATCAAAATATTCAAGGACAACACAATAACACATAGGATTCAGACTTCCTGTGTATTTCCCATCTCTATGTGGCTTATACTTTTTATTATTACTTTATTCTTTCTTTAAATACTTTACTATTATTTTAAAGTATTTATTACTTTTTATGACTATATTCTTTTTTCTTAAGCCTATGCACATTGTTAAACACTGTAATGTGTTTAGAGTTTTTTCAGTCTAACATGCTTTACTGCATATCTGTAATATTTTCTGTCTGCATGAATGAAATCTTAAACCACCATGCAGCTTAGCTCATGGTGTGCTGGCAGCTCAAGCCTAGAGGGAGTGGCCTGAAGACATGTCTCTCTGTACCACAGCTTGCATGAGAGACTACAGGACTAGGAAGCTGTGCTTGGCTCCATTTTTATGTTTGGAACCTTTTGTTTTTTAAGCTTTCTCAGGTCTTATGTGGAAATGTGTGCCTGGATGTTGGGTGCCATATGTATCGAGTCTTTTTCTGTCCCACAAGTCAGCACCCAAATCATCATAAGAGACTTATTAATTATGAAAGCTTGGCCAATAGCTTAGACTTCTTATTACCTAGCTCTTAAAACTTAAATTAGCCCATTTCTATTTATTTACATGCTGCCGTGTGGCTTGTGGCTTTTGCCTCTAATCCTGCATGTCTTGCTTCCTCTCCATCTCTTTACGTCTCTCCCTCTTTCCCAGCATGCTCTGTATCTGAATGGTGACTCTGCCTTTTTCTTCCCAGCAATCTCTCTGCCTCAAAAATCCTGCCTAGCTATTGGCTGTTTAGCTTTTTATTAAACGAGAGAGATACATCTTCACAGTGTACAAAAATATTATTCCACAACACCATCTAATGAAAAGTCTCCATAATACTGAAGAACTGTGGACTCGGCTGTTTTTGTGCTCACCTAACTCTCTGGAGTTCCTTGCAGCAAATGCAACATTATATGTCAGGTTTCCTTTATTGGACTTTTAACTAGGAGCGATTTTGTTGACTCTTATGATCACATGAATTTTTGGTTTCAGCTTTGTCAACTGTTTATTCTTTTCACATCCCTTAAGGCAGATGGGCAGTGATTCAGAAGTAGCCATGGAAGACCCCCTTGCTAATTACTGCTGGAAAAAAAGTTGTGCCATAGTGTAGAATGTTCTTACTGTAAGTTTACATGTAGCTGCTTCAGCTGAGTCCCAGCCAAACCCCTTTCCCAAAATTCACCTCTTCCTCTTGGTCTCAACATGATTTATCCAACATTCCCCCTTTCACAGGGTGTCCATTCTCTTCTATCAGCCCTTAGATAACTCCAGGCCTCCCTTCACTTTCAGAAAAGATAATCCATCGGGACGGTATTCATTCCGTTCTCCCCATAGTTATACAAAGCTACTCGAAACCAGCCCCAGCCCTCCCACTTCCTTTCTAATGACAGAAGTCTAAAGACTTCCTCTCTGTGGGAGGGAGGCACATGTGAGCTGGCTCCCGTTGACTATTCTGTTATTCTTGCCCTTGTGTTATCCTGTCCTCTTGAAGGGTTAGATATAGTGAGCTGTGCCTGATAAATAGAATTCAGTAAAAATAACATAATGTCACTTATAAGAGAAGTTTACAGAACGATGGTGAATCTACCTTGGAAGCCCTCTGGGTCTCTCTTGCTCTCTTGCTCCACTTTGAAAATGCCAGCTGGCTTGTTGGGAGCTGGCTTATTGAGAGGTGTGTGTTCTCACATGTCTGACAGCCAGCAGGTGCTGACTCTCTCTAAGAGCAGACTCCCTTGTTGAGTCTTTGCGGCGCGATCCTCGGTCAGCGAGGAAGAACGACCACCATGCGAGGATCCGTCTCAGAACACACTTTATTGGAGCACCTCTTGATTAAGGGAGAGCGGGAGGTGAGGGGCGGCTCCGAGGACTAAACTGCAGCTGCTTATAAAGGGAATCAGGCAAACGTGCCGTACTGTGATTGGGTCCCGCCAGAATGCTAGCACGGGGAGCCACGGGATAGGCTGAGGACATAAGGCCAATTACCATACTCGTGCATCATAGCCAAATATGGAGTTGTTTACAGCTAGGCTACCAGGAAGCCAGCGCCATCTTTGAATAGCGGCTCCCTACATCTCCCCCCTCTTTATTAATTAAGCCGCAGGAGAGAGTATAGGTCTGATTTCTGCAACACAAGTATTTCATCCAATCAGGTCCCCACCTCATGATGTGTTGACCGATCGAGGATGAGTTAACTGTGCATAATTGCCTGCATACCTTCCCGTGTGCAATGGACTAACCAGTCCCAGGGGTGCAAAGGCTATGCGTGTAACAATGGTCCACATACCTTTCCAAGTGCAATGGACTAACCAGTCCTAAGGGTGCAAAGGCTATGTGACTCCATATGCAGTCAGACTTGCTCTCCTTGAAGGAAGGAAAATGTCCTACACTTCAAGTGCAGTGCACGAGCCTGGCATCCTGTGCTCAATACAAGTATGTGAAAGCTGTCCACATACCTTCCCGAGTGCAATGGACTAACCAGTCCCAGGGGTGCAAAGGCTGTGTGGATATTAGGTAAAGCCAGATCTGGGGGGAGGAGCCACACTCCAAAGCGGCTAATGCTTGAGTGATAATGACCTTGTCCTTTTTAGTACGTGCTCGCAAACGGCAGACCAACCACAGACCAAACACGCTCCTCCAAGGCAGCATGCCAAAAATATACCCTACCCCCACCCATTCTAAACAGGGAGAAGGTAGAAGTGATCCAGGAGGACAGTCCCTCCGCCAGGCTGATATCCACTCCTGTGGAGTTGATGGTCACCACCGCCACTCTCAGTTTTTCCAGCGTCTCTTCAAATTCTCCAGACCAATTTCCTATAAGATAACTAGACAATTGTTTAGACAAATTTGCTGCTCGGGAACCATTTTGGAACTGCACACTAGTGACACACAAACCAGGCATTCTCCACTCACAGCCCAATTGGGCCAGCTGCCAAAGGATGTCAACTTGTTCTTGTACCAAGTCAATGCACTGGTTAAGCACCATAAGGCCACCTTTCAACTGTGCATTTAGGGAAGTAGAGGTATGAAGGATGGTTTGGAGCCATTAACTCCTTCCACCTGAAGAGGCTGAAATGGCCACGCCTGCATCTCTGGAGACAGGGACCAGCTGCAGCAGTTTGAACCTCCACTGCAAAGGTGATACCTAGCACCTGGCCCCCAGCCAGCACAAGGATTCCCCATAACCTCTCTGTGAATGATTAGAACAACAAGTAATGTGTGAACACCATAATTCCCTCCTTGGAGCATAAGTAAAGGAGCTACGTCAGAGCAGCTAGCATCAATTCGTGCAGCTCGTGTGGCCTTGAGAACTGCTGCCGCTAGGCCAGCATTACTTAGCGGTCCCCCAATTTCTCGACAGGCTTTTAGCCAAGCTTCTAAGCCCTTTCCCTTCCACGGGGTAATGGCTCTTCGACAGTCTTTAGTGCTTTGCTCATATACTAAATGTTGAACCAGAGGCATAGCTGTTTCTACATCACCAAATATCTTTCCTGCCGCTTCCATCATTCTAGCTATAAAATCTGAAAAAGGTTCATTAGGTCCCTGAGTGATTTTAGTCAAATTCCCTAATACTTCTCCTTTATTTGGTAATGATTTCCAAGCTTTAGAATAAATCTCATTTATCTGTTGATAAACTTCAATAGGATATGCCGTCTGATTTACGGTCCATTGTCCTTGACCCAGTAGCATGTCAGCCATCCACTGTGGTTGATTATTCTGAAGATTAATTCTAGCTTGTACCTGGGCTCTATCTGTAACTATAGATTTGAAATCCAGATACTGTCCTGTAGTTAAACATGCTCTAGCTATTTCAAACCAATCTGTTGGAGTCATAGCCTGAGTAGTGAGCCTAGTCAATAATGTTAAGGTATAACTGGCCATTACTCCGTAGGCTCGAGCAGCCTCTACCAGGTCTCTTAATTGTTTATAAGGCACAGGTTCATGATATCTGTTGTTTGTTTGCGGATCTTCAAAGACTGGAAACGCGGACGCTAGCTGCGTCCAGGTGTCCCTCCTAATAAAATGACAACCTCCACCTGTTTGCAGGCACGAAGGTGTTGCCGAGGGTGGATGTGGTCCCGAAGGCGCCGTTGGTTCCACATTCACCCCAGCAGAAACATTATAAGGAGGAGGTCGCCGCCGCCCATATCTCTCTTTTTTATATTCAGCGGCAGCTTCCTCTAAATTTTCCTCCTCACCTGAATCTAATTCATTATCAGCCTTTTTAGGCCTACTTAAGTTCTCCCCTTTAAAGTCTAATTCTGATAGACTATCCTGGTGCTTAATTAATGCCTTGCGTCCCTTTCTAATGATTTCCACATTGCGTTCTTCCTTGAGACATGCATATACAAAACAGCAAAGAAGAACAACAATTGTCATAGGAATGAACACAAGAGCAAGCACAAACGGATTTATCCCAACAATCAGCATACCTGGCGAACTTACCGACGTCACCGCCGTTCCTGGCGAACTTACTGACGTCACCGTTCCTGGAGAACTCACCGACGTCACCGCCCCGTGTGCTGAGTTCTGAATCCTCCTCGACCCCTCACCTGGTGTCCAAAGTTTCCTTCCCGTCCCGGGTTTCGGCACCAGTTGGTGTCCAAAGTTTCCTTCCCGGGTTTCGGCACCACTTGGTGTCCGAAGTTTCCTTCCCGGGTTTCGGCACCAGTTGCGGCGCGCTCCTCAGTCAGCGAGGAAGAACGACCACCATGCGAGGATCCGTCTCAGAACACACTTTATTGGAGCGCCTCTTGATTAAGGGAGAGCGGGAGGTGAGGGGCCCCGAGGACTAAACTGCAGCTGCTTATATGAGGACTCAGGCAAACGTGCCGTACTGTGACTGGGTCCCGCCAGAATGCTAGCACGGGGAGCCACGGGATAGGCTGAGGACATAAGGCCAATTACCATACTCGTGCATCATAGCCAAATATGGAGTTGTTTACAGCTAGGCTACCAGGAAGCCAGCGCCATCTTTGAATAGCGGCTCCCTACAAGTCTTCAGATGAGACCAGAGCCCAAGCGAATAACTGGGCTGTATTGTCATGAGAGACCTTGGTCTGTAACACCTACTTGAGCTGGGTACTGACTTCCGAGCCATGAAAGATATGAGATAATGTTTGGCATTTACTGTATCTAATTTTGTAGACAGAGTCTCACTATTTTGCTCTGGCTAACCAGGCTGACCTCGAACTCACAGAAATCTGCTTGTCTAAAGGCATGCACCACCATGTCCAGCTATGTTTAGCATTTTATACTGTTAAATGTTAGGCTATTTTTTTTATGAAGCTGTAAATGCTAATGCAGCCTTCATCTATGCTCTGAATCCTTCTTACCCCCTTCTCATTTCCACATCGTCATATAGACTCTTTCTATTCACTTCTTCTAACATGAAACATGGGGTGGGAATACTCAAAAGAGGTGACTTCCAAATCTCCATTCTCCTGCTGCTATGCATCCCTCCTCTTTCTTTAGAGCTACAGTTGGGTTGTCTACACTTAACATCTCCCTTCCATTCCATTCACTGGCAACTCCTTCCACTGTGGTGGACTCTTTAGTTCATCACCCCCAGTACAGACACTTTGCTCACTGATGACTGCAGTGACTTTATTCTACTGGACACCTTATCATTTAGGAAAGCTACCCCATACCTGGGCAACCTCACTTCCTAATGGATCTCACACTGATTGCTCCAACTCCTTCCCAAGCTGTAGACACAAGCATCCCACAGTTCTCAGCAAAAATAGAACTAATTTCATCATTAGTTGCTCTCTTCATCTTTCTTTTTTCTTGTTCCTGTCATAGTCAATGACCCTGATACATGAACATTTTTGCCAAAACTATGAAAGTAGCAAATTTGACTTCCGTCTCTATAAATAAGTGTCATCCACTTCCATTTCTTAATAATTTAAATTTTTGTATAATTCTTTCCACTCAGAATACCATAACCTGGCCCAAAATTTTATCTTTTTGTTTGGCAGTTGTTATGACAACCGTCTGATTGGTCTCCAATTCATTATTGTCTCTGACACCTCAGAGAGTATTCCAAAACAGTGAAAGTATCAGTTCTCTATCTAGAATCTTTCAATATCTTCCCAGTGCCCACAGGATAGAGTTAACTGAAAGAAATTTATTTTATGTGTACTATACACATGGCTGCTACTCTAGGAGACAAGAAGAAGATGTTGAATCCCCCGGAACTGAGATTGCAGATAGTTGTGAGTCACCATGTGGGTGCTGGGAGTTGAAACCAGGTTATCTGTAAAACTAGCTCTTAACCATTGAACCGCTTCTCTAGCCCCTAAAATAATTTTTTTTCTACCAAAGGTAATCAGCAGTATCTTAGTTGCTTTCTTGTTGCTAAAACACTCTGACAAAGCAATTTAATGGAGAGAGGGTTTGTTTTGGGTCACAGTCCAAGGGTATAGTCTGCTATGCCAGGGAAGTCACAGCACCAAGAGCTTAGGACAGTTGATCGACAGCAAACAAGACACACTGAACTGTTAGAAGGGAACGTAGAGAATAACCTTGAAAGCATCAGCCCTGAAGACAATTTCCTAAACAGAACGCTTATAGCACAGGTGCTGTTGGATGTTCTGTACGTGCTGTGGGAGCCCGTTCTTGGGTTCCTTGTGGCTTTACCCAGCAGGTCTGCATACAGAGGATGATTAGGACCACGGGCCTGAGTGCAGGTGTCTGAGATGGTCTGCACTTGGCTGTGCTGTGGGATGGTCTGTATGTCAAGTTGCTCTGATTGGTCAATAAATAAAACCTGATTGGCCATGGCTAGGCAGGAAGTATAGGCGGGACTAACAGAGAGGAGAAATAAAAGAACAGGAAGGCAGAAGGAGTCACTGCCAGCCGCCTGCCAGGACAAGCAGCTTGTGAAGATTCGGGTAAGCCATGAGCTTCGTGGCAGGGAATAGATTTGTGGAAATGGATTAATTTAAGATATAAGAACAGTTAGCAAGAAGCCTGCCACAGCCATACAGTTTGTAAGCAATATAAGTCTCTGTGTTTACTTGGTTGGGTCTGAGCGGCTGTGGAACTGGCCGGTGACAAAGATTTGTCCTGACTGTGGGTCAGGCAGGAAAACTCTAGCTACACACAGGTACTAAGATTAACAATTTATAAATGGGACCTCATGACACTGAAAAGCTTCTGTAAGGCAAAGGACACTGTCAACAAAATATCAGCCTACAGAATAGAAAAACATTTTAATCAACTTCACATCTCACAGAGGGCTAATATCAAAACTATATGAAGAACTCAAGAAACTAGACATCAACAAACCAAACCACCCTATTAAAATGGGGTACAGATCTAAACAGAGAATTCTCAACAGAGGAATCTCAAATGGCTGAGAAACACTTAAAAAAATGTTCAACATCCTTAGCCATCAGGTAAATGCAAATCAAACTACTTTGAGATTCCATCACACCCATCAGAATGGCTAATATCAACAACACAAATGGTAGCTCATGCTGGTGAGGATGGGGAACACTCCTCCACTGCTGGTAGGAGTACAAACTTGTACAGCCACTGTGGAAATCAATATGATGGTTCCTCAGAAAATTGACAATCAATCTACCTCAAGATCCAGTCATACCACTCTTGGGCATATACCTAGAGGATACCTCATCTTACCACAAGGATACTTGCTCAACTATGTTTATAGCAGCTTTATTCATAATAACCAGAATCTGGAAACAACCTAGATGTCCCTCAATGGAAGAATGGATAAAGAAAAATATGATACATTTATAAAATGGAGTATTACCCAGCTGCCAGAAAAAAAATGACATCATGAAATTTTCAGGCAAGTGGATGGAAATAGAAAAAAATTCATCCTGAATGAGACAACTCAGGCCCAGAAAGACAAACATGATATGTACTCACTTGTAAGTGGATATTAGCTGTTAAGTAAAGCATAACCATGCTACAATCCACAGACCCAGAGAAGTTAGATAAAGAGGAGTGGTCTGGGGGTGTGCCTGGATCTCCCTGGGAAAGGGAAATAGAATAGATTTTTGTGGGTGGACTGGAGGCAAGTAGGGATGGAAACAGAAGGGATCAGGCTGGGGAGGGAGGAAGACGGGGAGAGAGTACAGGGAGAGATGACTGAAACAGGTGGGCATTTAGGAGGTAACATGGAAACCTAGTACAGTGGAAACTTCTTGGAACCTATGAGGGTGACCCTAGTGAGGACTCCTAGTAATGGAGGATATGGACCCTGAACCTGCCATCTTCTGTGACCAGGCTGGGCTCCCACTGGTGGGACTGGGAAACCAACCCAGCCACTAAATCTGTGACCCACAACCTGCCCTGCCTGCAAGATGCACCAGGGCAGTGGTGGCTCTGAGCTTGTGGGAGTGGCCACCAATAACTGGTCTAACCTGAGGCCCAAGTTATAAGATGAAGCCCATCTCTGATACCGCCTAGATGGCCAGGATCCAGAAGCTGGATGGCTCAGAGACCTAGAGAAGAACCAAACAGGACTGACCAAAAATAAAAAATTAAAAATTAAAAAAAAAAAAAAGTCAATAGGCCGGGTGGTGGTGGTGGTGGTGGTGGTGCACGTCTTTAATCCCAGCACTTGGGAGGCAGAGGCAGGCAGATCTCTGTGAATTTGAGGCCAAATTGGTCTACAGAATGAGAGCCAGGACGGGCACCCAAACTACACAGAGAAACCCTGTCTCGAAAACAACAACAACAACAAAAGTCAATGAAATGATTCCTAATGACACTCTGCTATACACATAGATTGGTGCCTAGCTCAGTTTACATTAGAGAGGCTTCATCCAGCAATCTATGGGAGCAGATGCCGAGACCCACAGCCAAACATTAGTTGGAGCTCAGGGAACGCTGCAACAGAGAGGGAAGAAGGGCTGTAGGAGCCAGAAGGGTCAAGGCACAGGGAGAACACAGCCCACAGGATCAACCAGGCAGGCTTCATAGGGAATCACAGACACTAAAGTGGCAACCACGGAGCCTGCATGAGCCTGCACCAGGCCCTCATGCTGTGGTTGTTTAGCTTGTGGTGTTTGTGGGACTCCTAACAGTGGGAGTGAGGGGTGTCTCTGACTCTTTTGCCTGCTCTCGGGACCCTTTTCCTCCTACTGGATTGCCTTGTCCAGCCTTGATGTGAGGGTTTGTGTCTAATCTTATTGCATCTTGTTATGCCGTGTTCAGTTGATATCACTAGGAGGCCTGCTATTTTCTGAAGGGAAATGGAGGAGCAGTGGATCTGGGGGAGAGGGGAAGTAGAAAAGGTGGCTGGGAGGATTGGAGGGAGTGGAGGCTGCAGTGGGAATGTATTGCCTGGGAGAATAAAAACAAAGACGGCTGGTCACTTTGGTCCACAGTCTGCAAAGCTTCTGCACAGCTCTTTCTCTGTTTTCATACGGTCCAGGACTGAGCCAGTGAATGGATGCTGCCACCCACAGGAGGCCGGTCTTCCCCACCTCAATTAATGTAATCCAGAAAATACCTCGCAGGCAAGCCTGGAGTCCCATTACCCAGCTGATTCTACATTCTATCAAGCTGATAATAAACACTTAATTTCACAGGTATTATAACTATTCATTTGTCATCTAAAAGGAATACTTTTGAGGGTGAAAATGGAGTGCTATTGACAGTTATGAAGGAATAAGTATGGAAGTTGACGCTGGACGGGATGGAAGACCATCTCATTTCCAAGGCCTTGTGTGATCTGGTCCATTGAGTATTAGAAATGTGATCAGTGTCCAGAGTGGTAGAGGACACAGAAGGCTCCCTCACACACCTCATGGTCTGGGAAGGGGGCACAACTACCCAAGAGCCCACCTATCACCAAGCCTGAGGTTTCTGGGGCTGAGCCACTGGACATCAGCATAGTTCCCAGCTCTGGTGGAGCCACAGATCCAGACATTATCCTGGGCAGCGGCCTGGGTCCCAGATGTCACCTGTGGCCAGGTGGGTATCTGAGGGTCATGTCACTGCCAGGGCCATGCTGTTTAGAGCGAACTGTGTTCTCACCCAGGGCCATGGGGTTGTCTGGGCTAGGGTTGCTGCCAAAGGCCATGTCTGGGTCCATGGTCCTACTGCAGCTGGGGTCTGTGACGATCCATAGCTGATGTTAGCACAGTGGGTCATAGAAACCACACCTGTGAAATCTGAGAGCTTCAATGAGCCAGCCCTGCCCTTTGCTGGAACTGGGATGGATGTCCCTGCCCATCCATGGATACTGAGGCAGGTGAGCTGGGCCCACCTCTCAGAGAAGAACTGTCCCCAACTCCCACACTCGGGAAAGATGGCCCCTCCCGCCACCATGGGTATACAACTCACCAGGGCAGCACACTAGAGCTGACCCTGTGGTCTGGGCACAGGTGAGCCGACTCACTCGGAGGGCTTGAGAGGAGAGCTGACCCCATCCCCCATCTGCCATGTGGTGGCACGGGTGAGGGAAAGATGCCCTCCCGAGCTCACCCATTGCTACCGGCGGCAGGCGAGAGAGCGGGTCCTGGGGTCCCAAGAGTAGGAGAGGTAGCCCTGTCCCTCACTGGCTGCTGTGCGCAGGAGAGCCGGCTCTACACTCCTGGGCAGCACACTAGAGCTGACCCTGTTGTCCGGGACACAGGTGAGCCGGCCCTGGGGGTGTGAGGGCAGCAGAGCTGACTCCCCCATCTGCTATGTGGTGGTATGGGTGAAGGAAAGATGTCTTCCCTGCTTCTCCCCTTGCTCTCTGTGGCAGGCAAGAGAGCTGGCCCTGGGGTCATGAGAGTGAGAGACCTAGCCCTGCCCCTCACCAGCTGCAGCACGCAGGAGAGCAGGTCCTTCACCCCACCTGGACAGCAATATATATATATATATATATATATATATATATATATATATATATATATATATATATATATATATATATAGAGAGAGAGAGAGAGAGAGAGAGAGAGAACACTTGGGTCCACCTCATTTCACACATCAGAATCTACATTTTAACAGATTCTTCCATGTATTTGGATGAGCATCAAAGTTTGAGGAACACTGAAATGATTTCTTTAGAAGGCTGACAATCCCACTCCCCCTCGCTCAGACAGCTTTCTTGCTATAAAACTATTGTTGCATTCCTTTTTAGATTTCATGATTCAGGTTGATTCTTAAAAGAGTCAAATCATGTATTTGGTCCTAATCTTCTTGAATTTTGATCCTAATCTTCTTGAAAACAGAAATCCTAACAAATACATAATGCTTCCCATAAATCAGATCGTAATGTTTAATCTAAACACATTGATATTCTCTGCTGCGCTTTTTGCTTGCATTTTTTCCGTTTATTATTTAAGCTGTTGATGGCTGCATTTTGAAAGTTGCCGCTTTCCTCCTTTCCACTTCACTACACACAGATGTGTGGTTCGGTATCCCTCTTAATTAGCCAAGGAAGTCCTGGCTCTACCTTTACTGAAGTCTTGGGTTCCATGGAATAGAAATGTGAACAAAGAAGAGTTCAAAGCCATAGCTTTCCAAGAGTGTTCTGACCTTTGTCTTTACTCCTTGATGGGTTAAAAAAAATGCAGTGTATCTGTCCACCTTTGACCCCATTCCTTCCCCGTGATTATGCCTCCTTCCCAATTCCCACCTACCCAGAATGCAAACCGTCTCACCAGAAAAACGTCCAGTTCTGCCTCTGAGAGCCTTGGCTGGAGCCTCGCCTGGCCAGTGTGCATTATCATTTGCCCTTTAACTCCATGAAGTGCTCAAAACTCTCCGATCTACAAGAAATCTGGGCTTGATCTTTGCATAACCAAAAGGCCCCCCTGAGGTTCCAACCAGCCCCTGTCTCTAAATACATCTTTCTTGGCTTTAAAGAGGTTTAGTCAAACAGAAAACTGCTGCAAGTTAAAACCAATTATACAGTAGATAGAGCACTCTTTCTGTATCAAATAGTTTTAGTTCATTCAGAAAATGGATCTTCCTGTCAGAAATTCCTATGTGTAATGGCTGGTTTAAAAAAAGGCTTAATGGTCATTTGCTGTCTTAGTACCAAGAATGACTCATGCATGAGTCAAGCACTCATTTTACTCCAATTTCCCTTTGTAATATTTCAAAAGTTTCCTGTTTCTTGACACAATTTGCTGAAATGAAACTAGAACAAAGTCTTTTCATCAGATGGAGCTGAAACAATTCAGTGTTTATATGGAGAAAGACAATAGACCTCTGCTCAGCCCTCACACTGTTTATAACGGTGATTTGAGAAGGATCATAGATAGACCTGAATAGAAAAATTAAAACTGCCTCCTGAAAGCAATCATAGGAAGATGTCTTTGTAGCTTCGGTGGTCAGGATATTTTAAGGAGAACACAGGCAGCCCTAACCACTAAAGGGGAAGGGGCGTGTAGACTGAACTTCATCAAAATTGAGAGAATGGGCACACAAGCCACCAGCTTGCAGTCACGCGTCTGCAGGGGCTTGAGAGATGGTGCCTCAAGCGTGAAGAGCACAAACTGCTCTTGGAGAGGACCTGAACTTAGTCCCGAGCACCAATCACATGTGACTCACAGCTCCTGTACTCCAGCTCCAGTGGCTGAGGGGCCTTCAGCTGTGACAGGCTGTTCTTTAGCTCATTCAGGGTGCAGCCTGTGCCAGTTTCTCCAAAAATGACAAAACTGTCCCCTTTAAAAATCTGTGCATTTGCCACTATGTAGTTCCCCCCTCTCTTCTTCCCTCCTTCCCTCCCTCCCTCCCTCCCTCTCTCCTTCCCTCCTTCCCTTCCTCCCTCCCTCCCTCCCTCCCTCCCTCCCACCCTCCCTCCCTTCCTCCCCCTCCCTCCCTTCCTCCCTCCCTCCCCTAATGAATATCTTGAAATGTACAGTTAGGTTCTGTTATAACCTTTGACCCGCTGGCCCTTACCCAACGATGAAAATGACCGATTATTCAGTGGCTGTGGGGAGTAGCTAGCCTGTGTTTGTTGTATAATTATATAAAATCATTGTTACAGATCCAAATTTTGCAGAACATACTTGAAGATTTATTTTAACTCTATAGTGAACTGCAACACTGTAAATTTGTTTTAGAAATCTGATGACTTTCAAACCCAACCCTCTTTTACTCCTAAAAAGCCAAACATAATTCAGAGTAGACAAATGCAGAAAGTGGACTAGTAGCTGCCAGAAGTGGGGGAGAAGGAATAGGAGTGAGTGCTGATGGGTAAAGAGTTTATTCTGGGCACAGTAAACTGGTTCTGTGACCGGATGGGGACAAGTGGTTACACAACTTGTGCAATTGCTAAAAGCCACAAACCAAACACTACAGAGGGGCGAATGTTGCAGTATCTGGATTATATATTGATAAGTCAACTATCAGTAAAGAGTCAACATGTTTCCTTTTCAACACAGATGATGTTTTAACTATAATAAAAAGGACAGATATTTAAATCACTTTCCTGAAGCACAGAGGAGCAGGGGACCATCGACTTCCTGGTCAAGTGCTGACTAGTTAGTTCTAAGCTACTGAACAGGGTCTCAGTGAAACTGCTAAAATTTGGAGTTCCATGATGGTGATGGTTGCACAGCCTTGTGGGTATATCAAAACTTGGTAAATGTACAATTTGAAATGGTCAATTTTATAGTACATTGTTGCTGGAGAATTTCTCTCCAGCTCCTGCCAAGTCTCGCCAGTCCTGGAGCCCACTTATAAAATAAACACACAGACTCTTACATTACTTAAACTGCTTGGCCATTAGCTCAGGCCTATCATTGTCTAGCTCTTACTCTTATATTTAGCCCATTTCTATTAATCTTTACTTTGCCACATGGCTTGTGGCTTACTGGTACTTTACATCTTCCTTGTCCTGGCGACGGCTCCAGGCAGTCTCTCTTTTCCTTCCTCCTTCCTCAATTCTCCTCTCTGTTAGTCCCACCTATATATCCTGTCTGGCTATTGGCCAATCAGTGTTTATTTACATATAGTGATATCCACAGCACTTCCCCTTTTCTTCTTTTTTAAAAAGGAAGGTTTTAACTTTAACCTAGTAAAATTACATATAACAAAACCATTATCAAGCAAGAATTACAGTTACAATATTAAAGAAGATATTCTATCTTATATTTGTGAGTTTAAGGTTTCATATCTAACATATCTTTTATCATAACTAAGGAAAATTGTAACTATCTAGTCTTTAACCACATCAAAGACCTTAGAAGGATATAATACTACCTGAGAAATGGGAGAAGGATGTAAGCAACTTTTGGGAGTCTTGCAGGGTAGACAGATACAGCTGACAGCCTGGACAGTCATCCAAAGTTCTCTTGTAAAGTTGGGGCATCTGTCTTCAGCCCACAGGCCTAGAGTCTTCATTAACTTTTTTTTGTGTCCTGTAGAATGTCTGGAAGTTTCCTCTGCAAAGCAGGAATCTGAAGGACCATTTTGTCAAGCAAAGTTTAATGGTCACCTTTCTATTGGTCCTGCATGTCCAGTTGATCAAGCAGTCCAGGCAAGAACAGTTTCTTACCCAAGTAGCTATTTTTGCCAAGAAGAAGATAAATTCTATATGGAGTGTCTTTGATGCCCATCCTCCTCTCTGAAGTAAATCAGTGCTGTCAGAAGCAGACATGTCTCACTGTCCAGAAAGTCTAAATTTTTAAAACATTTTAAATGCCATATTCTGTAGGTCTTTGAAGTGTTTGAAGACTACCTATCTATCTGAAATATATCTATGTATACCCAGAAGACTTAACTAACATGGCTACAAATATGATTATCATAGATGACTAATTATTAATCTATTTTTTAATTATTCATTACAATTTTAAATGAATTACATAAACATAATACCTCAAACAAGAATAGAAATATATATGTAGTATAACAAAATTAAATTTAAATTTGTATCAATAAATAAAGTCTATAGCAATGTAAAACATTTTAAACAAGTTGTTACTATTTAAAAGTAGGTTCATTAATCTACCCTTTTATCCCATCAGATCTAAACTATCCCCTTTTTTTCTTTAGAAAGAGATTGTATTTATAATCAACCTGTTTTAAATAAAAATATTGGTTTTTCTCTGTCCCACGCCAGAGGGCTCTTCTGATTTGGGACACAAGAATCTCTTAACCATTATTTTTAAAGCAATATGTCTTGGTTTAGAGGGGGAGTGAGCCAATTCCATCTCCAAAGCCAGCTTGGTATATTTGGGAATTTGGGAGTAGCTTCTCTTACTACTTCCTGCTGGAGGGGGGTGCTGTATCTTATGGGGACACAAAGAAAATTTTAGGATTATGGAATAGTCCATGAGGGTGTATCGTTTGAGCCAGTTGCCTGAAACCGTTCTAGATGTTGGATCATTTGGGCCATGGTGTCATCGGAGACCTTTCAGGGGGTCTTGGCTGGTCAAACCTGATGTATCTTAATCTGGAACAAATCCATAGCCTCTGGCTTTCTGTGGAAACAAAATCAGAGCCTCCTTCTCAAAGCAATATATCCTTAGATCCAAATTTTGAAGTCAAGGTACCTTTAAAATTTACATTTTGGCATAACTGAACAGCTTTTACAATCAATGTTTTTCTTTAGTTATGAATATCAAAGGCAACATAATCCAGATTCTCTGTGTGATAGGCATCTTTACCTGGCTTATTACCTTTACTGTTTCTTTAAAGACTTTATTTTTAAAAACTATTTGTTTATATAACTGTATATATTCCTTTTTTTTCTCTTTTAAGCCTACGTACATTTTACACACATTGTAAACTGAATCAGTCTTATTGCGAACCTATTGCTTTAAACTGTAGCCTTTTAAGCCTGGGCACTGTGGCTGTTGGCTCCACCCACTTCAGCTTCCCAACAAGGCGGTGGTACGTTTTCTGCCAGCTCAGGGGGTCATCAACTCTCAGAAATAGTGGGTCTATGCTTTTATCAAGGTAGCATGTAGCCCAGAAACCTCTTTTTTTATATATATATATTAGTAAAGACTAAATCTACAACACAGCGTAATGTGCCACTGGCAGATGCCTCATTCCCGTCATATTGACGGTCAAACGTGCAAGCCAGGAACCCACCAGTAGTTTAAACCCGCATTTTGTGGCGTCTAGCTGCCCGTATGAGACATGAAGCAGGAACCTGGTTTTGGCTCTGTTCAGAATTGTTTATTAAATATTGTTAGGTTTAAGGTGGAAACTCGAGCCGTTGGGCATCATTTGTTGCTGGAGCATTTCTCTCCAGCTCCCGCCAAGTCTCACCAGTCCCAAAGCCCACTTATAAAATAAACACACAGGTGCTTACATTATTTAAACTGCTTGACCATTAGCTCAGGCCTATCATTGTCTAGCTCTTACTCTTATATTTAGCCCATTTCTATCAATCTTTACTTTGCCACATGGCTCTTGGCTTACCAGTACTTTACATCTTCCTTGTCCTGGCGACGGCTCCAGGCAGTCTCTCCTTTCCTTTCTCCTTTCTCAATTCTCCTCTCTGTTAGTCCCGCCTATACTTCCTGTCTGGCTATTGGCCAATCAGTGTTTATTTACATAGAGCAATATCCACAGCAGTATATAAATTGTACCTTTTTAAGGGGGAAAAAAAAGGTTAGATTCAGAGTTACTATACACATCCACACAAAATTCTGTATGCCATCATCTGTAATAACTCCAAAATGAAAACAATCCAAATGCTTATGAACTGCAAAAGGGTGAAGTGTTACCGCATAGTGGAATATTATTCAGAAGTTAAAAGAATTAACTTACATATGATATGCAGCAGGTTTTCTCTTTGGGCCGCCAATCGGCTCCCAAATAAAAAGACACGGAGACTCATTATTAATTATGAAAGCTCTATCTTAGCTGGTTTCTTAGATAGCTTACAAAAACTTAAATTAATCCATTTCTATTAATCTGTGTACTGCCCCAAGGCTAGTTTACCTCATCTATGTACTATTTATCCTGCTTTCCTGCTTCCTCTGTGTCTGGCTGGCTGGCCCTCAGCTGACTGGCTGTCTCCCCTTTTCCCTCTGCCAGCCAGCCCTACCTAACCCTCCTCTGCCTAGCTATTGGCCATTCAGCTTTTTAATTAGACCAATCAGGTGCCTTAAGCAGGCAAGGTAAAACAGCAACACATCTTTGCATAGTTAAGCAAATGAGGCATAAACAAAAGTAACACACCTTTACATAGTTAAACAAATATTCTGCAATGTAAACAAATGCAACACATCTTTGCATAGTTAAATAAATATTCTATTCCACAACAGTGATATGAGAAAGATAGTTCTTTTTTGAAAAACTTTTTTTTTTTGAGACAGGGTTTCTCTGTGACAGGGTTTCTCTGTGTAGCTTTGTGTCTTTCCTGGAACTCACTCTGTAGGCCAGGCTTGCCCCAAACTCATAGAGATCTACCTGGCTCTGCCTCCTGAGTGCTGGGATTAAAGGCGTGCACCACCACTGCCCAGCGAAAAAGATAGTTCTTAAAACATTAAGTAAAAGAAACCAGTCACAAAACACCACACATTGCATCATTCCCTTTATGTGAAATGTCTGGATTAGACATGGTTGTCCCAAGGGGAGAAGACAAAAGGGAAATAACTATTAAATTAACACAGGCTCCTTCTATGGGTGCTAGAAACGTGCTCAAGTTAGATGGTGGTGAAAATTCAACTTGCAAATACACTAAAAGCCACTGGATTTTACATCCTGCCTGGTAAGTTACATGGTATGCAAAGCTACTAAAAAAAGAAAAAATGCTGGCAAATAATTGCAAAATATTGGAACAAAGGTTGAAGAGAGACAGATGGCAGAAGCCTGTGCTAATAGACACAGGAAAAAAATCCTTTCCTTTCCCAATCTCTTCAAAAACTGTAGCCAGCATTTTCCAAATGTCTTGACTCAAGGAAGACTCTCGTGCTCATTTTCCAGGTGTTCAGCATATAAATTAGGGCTTATACAGCCTCCACCTGCCCCTTAGGGAGCCACTGTTCTATGCATGTCCACAATGCAAAGGTGCTGCCTCTTCACAGCGCTCAGGAAACCCACGAGCCCTTTGTGCTTGGTTTCACTGTAGTGTGCTCTCAGGAAGACTTTACTGCTGCCTTCATGCCTTCTCATCTTTTTAATATATAGGAATATTAAGCCACGCATCCATGCGGGACAGTCACTACAATTGTGGGTTCCACCAGAAGAGCATTTGTCACTAGGCTCTGGTTTCTGTTATTCAACTCCCTCTCCGTGAAAATTGTGTCTCCTTAGTAACAAGGTTGTTTGGCCATTGTTTTGACTTTTAACGGCCTCAGAAGTGGAATCTTGTCAAGCGTTTTAAATTATAGCACTTCCTAATTCATTCAACAAACATTTATTGAGTGTGTACTAGTGCCAGATACTTTCTGTTTATAACTAGCATTACAGAACTCTGGCTGATTAATTAAGTGTGAGCTTTCTCTTACAGATATGGGTAAGAGCACTTCAAATATGTGAATGGGATTAATTCAGGGCTGTTTCTCTGCAGATGGATCAGTCTACCTGCTGCTGAATGGTAGGGAGAATATAAATTCAGTATATTTGAGTAAATGCTTTTTGGTTTTGTAGAGTGCCTCTCCCCGGCCTCTGGATCTTCATCTATACATGCCTGCAAACACACACACACACACACACACACACACACACACACACACACACACACACACACACACACACATTTACTCTCTGGGAGTTAGGCTTAGCATTCTTTCCCTCAGTCTTCTTCTGCAGATGAGAACATTGAAGTCAAGGAGTTTGAGCAATGTGCTTGCTCAGAGGAACAGAGGAAGAAAAAGTCCCACTTGGGTTTCAACTTATTTTTTAGAATCAAACAAGGTCCATGACTAACTCTGCAACCTTTTTAAACTGTACTTTAATCAAACTTGAATTTAATCTGAAGTTACCTTCTGTTTTCCCCTTGGCTGTTTGCTGGATGGGTTCTGATTTCCTTACTCTGGTATGTGAATCGACAGAACTCTCTTACCCTGGCAGGTTACAAAAACCAACTCTGTTTACATTGCCTGTTATGGTCAGCTCCTCTGCAGAGGCTGGAAAGCTGGAGCAGATCTGTTTTCTAATGAGAAAAGCTAAAGGAATGTTTTATTTACAAAAACGTCACAATACTGATCTTTAGCTAGAGATTAAACATGAAAGTATCCATTATTTTAAAATGATATTTTTTTACAATTAAATATAATAAGAACAAATGGATTAGCATCTTCATCCATTGTGGCAGTTTGAATTGGGTAGCTTAAATATTTCCAAGATGAACATCATGTCTGGAGCCATTTTTGCAATAATTTCTCACTTTGAGTACTAATTGCATACTAAGAATTATACTCAGTGGTTCATATGTATTAACTTATTTACTATGTACACAATATGAGGTAAACTTTACAGATAATGTAAAGAATTCTGTGTGGCATGAAATGATGTGACATGACATGAGGTAACATGAGATTATGTATGCGCCTCTGTTGTAAAATATTATTTTTTATTTTATAATTTAATTTTACATATCAGCCATGGATTCCCATCCTCCTTCCTCCTGCCCCCTCTCCCCCCAACCCACCCCCCATTCCCATCTCCTCCAGGGCAAGGACTCCCCTGGGTGTTTAGCTCAACCTGGTAGATTCGGTCTTGGCAGATCCAGTCCCCTCCTCCCAGGCTGAGCAAAGTGTCTCCGCATAGGCCCCAGGTTCAGCCCAAACAGCCAGCTCATGCACTAAGGACAGGTCCCGTTCCCACTGCCTGGGTGCCTCCCAAACAGTCCAAGCTAATCAACTGTCTCACTTATTCAGAAGGCCTGATCCATTTGGGGGGCTCCTCAGCTATTGGTTCATAGTTCATGTGTTTCCACTAGTTTGGCTATTTGTCCCTTTGTTTTTTCCAATCATGATCTCAACAATTCTCAGTCACACAATCCCTCTTCTTTCTCACTGATTGGACTCCTGGAGCTCCACCTGGGCTCTGGCTGTGGATCTCTGCATCCAGTTCCCTCAGTCTTTGAATGAGAGTTCTAGCATGACAGTTAGGGTGTTTGGCCATCCTATCACCAGAGTAGGTCAGTTCGGGCTGTCTCTCAACCATTGCCAGTAGTCTATTGTGGGGGTATCTTTGTGGATTTCTGGGAACCTCTCTAGCACTTTGCTCCTATTCCTGTGGGGTCTTCATTTATCATGGTCTCTTTTTCCTTGTTCTCCCTCTCTGTTTTTGATCCAGCTGGTATCTCCCGCCCCCCTAAACTCTCTTTCCCTCGATCCTTGCCCTTCATTACCCCCCCTCACGTCCAGTTTGCTTATGTAGATCTCATCCATTTCTCTGTCATTGGGGGATCTGTAAAATATTATTTTAAGATATGTTACATTTGTTTGTGCTGTGGTGTTTAATGATGTAAAGATGTGTTGCATTCCTTTATGTTTCATTTGTTTAACTCTGTGAAGCTGTGTTACTGTGCCTGTGTAAAACACCTGATGGTCTAATAAAGAACTGAATAAAGAACAGGAGAAAGGATAGGCAGGGCTGGCAGACAGAGAGAATAAATGGGAGGAGAGATTCGTGAGAAGAAGAAGAAAGAACAAGGAGAGGAGGATGCTAGGGGCCAGCCAGCCATGGAGTAAGAGTGAAAGTAAGATAGATATACAGAAGCAAGAAAAGGAAAAGCCCAGAGGCAAGAGGTAGATGGGATAATTTAAGAAAAGCTGGCAAGAAACAAGCCAAGTTAAGGCCGGGCATTTATAATTAAGAATAAGCCTCTGTGTGTGATTTATTTGGGAGTTGGGTGGTGGGCCCCCACAAAGAGCAGAAACAACCAACAGCACACCTCTAATGTATAGATGAGGAAAGTTGGCACAGAGAGAATGATTTCCTTGACTAGTCTCTGAGACTCAGGTCTGGATTTGAATCAATGCTCTTAAGTACTAGCCTTAAAAAATAATGTTACATTGTATTTATTTATTCATCTATTCATTTATCTATTTATTTGCTTATTTTGTGTGTGTATTTGTGTCTGTACAAGTGTCTTAGTTAGAGTTTCTATTGGTGTAATGAAACACCATGACCAAAAAGCAAGCTGGGGAGGAAAGGGTTTATTCAGCTTACACTTCATAGTTCATCATCAAAGGAAGTCAGGACAGGACCTCAAACAGGGCAGGAATCTGGAGGCAGGAGCTGATGCAGAGGCCATGGAGGAGTGTTGCTTACTGGTTTGCTTCCCAGTGTCTTGCTCAGCCTGATCCTTATAGAACCCAGAGCCACCAGCCCAGGGATGGCACCACCCACCATGGGCTGGGCCATTCCCCATTGATCACTAATTGAGAAAATGCCTTACAGCTGGATCTCATGGAGGCATTTCCTTAACTGAGGCTTCCTTCTCTCTGATGACACACAAAACCAGCCAGTACAACATAGGAATGTATAGCTGAAAGTTTTCTTGTGTCCTACCCAGTCCACAGCCACTCAGACCCTAATAAACATACAGAGGCTTATATTAATTAAAACTGCTTAGCCATTAGCTCAGGCTTACCACTGACTAGCTTTTACACTTAAACTCAGCCAATTTCTGTTAATCTATATGTCACCACATGTTCCATGGCTTTACCTGTGTGCCATTACATGCTGCTCCCTGGATGGCAGGCTGGCATCTCCTCACTCAGCCTTCCTCTTCCCAGAATTCTCCTTGTCTGTTTATCCCACCTATACTTGCTGCCTTGCTACTGGCTAATCAGCATTTTATTAAACCAGTGTACAAAAGCATTGTCCCTCAGCAGGAATGTATTATTAAATGAAAATGCTTTAAGCTTCAGGGCTCCTACATTCCCTGATTGCTGTGAGTGGTGTACATACTGGAGCCCTAGAGTGCTGTGGATGGGGAAGGGAAGCCAGCATGTGACTGAGGTCTCTTCAAAAGAAAGAGATGATAGAATTTTGCTTTTGTTTTGTTCATTCTAAATTCATAGCCAGCTTTGCACCTACATACTTTATATTTGTCATTTCCTTCACTAATTACATGTTTTGGGAAGAGAATTCACAAATTTCCTTAAGTATTGCCCCTGCAAAAACCAGGAACTGTTTCTGTAGCCTGTCTGGCTTCTCTTATCCCAGTGAGTTACAAAGGAATTGAGTTTGATGGAAGGAGATTCAGGGCCTAGCTGGCTCTTCGGTTTGCCTCTCAGCACTCACTCTCTGCTTCTCTCTACCCTTGGCCGGTAATCCAGGGGTCTGCTCTCTGTGGAAATGTTCTTGACTCCCTTGCCGTTAGTCTGGGAGCACTAGTGGGGTCGTCTGCAGGAGATGGAGGCCAGGAGGGAAGAGTGAAAGTGGGCGACAGCAGGGCTGTGCAATCTGTACTGTGAACGGGTTCGTGTTGGAAGCTCCTGCTGACGATTTAATGCTCTGTTATCGCTGTCTTGAAATTATTGTTTTGTATTTGAGTGCATAGTTTATAAATAAAATCAGAAGTGAGACTGAAATTAATATGCACAGAGAAGAGTTCCCTGTCTGCCATTCCTGCTCACCCCATTTGGATGGATTCCCATAATAGGATATTCTAATAGATTCTCAGAATAGTAGAATTTCTGAGCACCCATGCACACTGCATTGGAGTTAAAAAATACTCAAAGCAGTTGTGGATGGTCACTCCCTATCTACAGCACAAAGCCCACACCCAAGGCTCCAGAAACATCCTGGAAAAGGGACAGAAAGTTTGTAAGAGGCCCAGAAAGTAGGCTGAGAGATGGCATCTTCTATATATGACAGGGAGTTGTGCCTGTGAGATCTTAACAGTGTGGTCACCTGAACAGACTCACATAATGACACTACCAGCGACATCCCATCCAGGAAGGGGAAAATTCCACAAATCTCACATCCACCAGATGAAGAGCTACAGCGATTAATGGCTGCTAAGAGACAGAGAATAAGTCTTTTTCAGGGATAAGACCCCTGAGATGTCATCCAAGCCCAAGTGGCCATTCTTAAACACATACCTAGGAACAACGCTAAATAGACTTAGTAGGTTGTCTTTCTATATACATATGCCTGTGTAAACGTGCACATATATAACTAATAATTAAAGAAGTCATGGAGTTGAAAAGCAGTGGGGGGTAAAGGGAGGAGTTGGAGAAGGAAGAGAGGGGAAAATAATGTGAATACAGTACACATGAATAAAATTCTTGAAAAAGAATAATACATATTTTTAAATTATGTAATATAACTTTTAAATTTTTTAATATATTAAAAAGAAAAAAAATTACAACAACAACTCATGAAGCCTTGCTTTCCATTTCAATTGCTTGAAATTCCTAAAAGAAGCAGTGGTGTTCTAAGTAACCTAACAGCCATTGAACCATACCTTCCCCTGCTCACTTAGCTTCCCTTTATTAACCAGCTGCTTCCTTTAAAAAATGAGACCTCAGAAGGAGAGGGAGCCAAGGTCAAGGACAGCTCCTTCTCCTTTCAAGTGTGTCTTTCTTCACCCGGCAAGCCCCGGTAAAGTGGTGGTGTGACATGTGCATGTAAAGAAGTGAAATGAAACAGTGGAGTTAGTTTTGTGTAGTATTTCCACTGTTCCCATATGAACAAAACACAATCTATCATAATCTATGAAACATACATGATATAATTTTGGAGCCTCTGCAAAGGGGTCAGTCTTCAAATGCATTTAAAGCTGGCATGGATATATGTTAAGATAAATGATAAGATTTTATTAATAACTTAAAATTGTGATTTTCTTTTATGTAGAATGATTATTAAGTGGGAATATTTAAAAACAAGGGAGATGGGCATGCATTGTGGAGTGCACCTTTAACCCCAGCACTTGGAAGGCAGAGACAGGCAGATAAATCTCTGTGACTTCAGGTCAACCAGAGCAATGTAATGAGACCTTGTCTCAAAACAAACAAACAAAACAACAACAACAACAAAAAAAAAAAACCTCCAAAAATTGTTTGTGTGTGTGGTGGAGAGAGTGAATTATAGAACAAAAGCAAATGCTTTCTGATTCAGAGCATCCAGCCACCACTTTTCCATACTTTTGGTTGACTGTGGTTACATTCCCCCACCAAAGGTCAAAGACTGGAGAGGAGAGCCTTCTGAGCACCCTAGAGTTGCACCTGTCCCCCCTTCCCCCACCGCATGCACTTGGTGCCTTCAAGTGTGGTCCTGATAGCACTTACTCCTGTCACCAGCCTGGGGTGGAGGGCTGGGGAGTGCATGTTAGTAGAGAAGGAAGAAAGACGTCATCTTTCCTTGTTATTTCTCCTCAGCTCCTGCATATATGTATTTCTTAGTCCTCCTTTCTTCATTCCACCTATACTCTTCTATGTTCATATTTTATCATAGACTGTTCAAGCATAGAGGAAAGGAGAGAATAGTATAACAGATGCCTATGTACTCATTACACAGTTTTAACAATAATTTGTCATTTATTTCTTGCTGGGATCATGGCCAAGATAAAGCCTTATGCTTTCATTGGATTATTGAAGGTCACTACATTTTTTACTCTATCAGGTAACAGAGATTTGGAAGCCTACTGCTAAAAAATGAGATTAACCCACAGATTAAGACAGTGAAATGTCTGATTTAAGGGCATTTCATTACCTGTTCAGTGAAGCTTAGCTCCCTAGCTTCCCACTGGGAATCTTGGCTCACCTTACACCGTGTTTTTGCCTTATACACAAAGCCGCAATGAGGGCGTATTTCTTACCATGGAAAACAAGTGAAGCTTGTCAATCAACAACCTTTCTTCTCAAAGACTAGTAATGCTTTATCTTTTCACTCACATGAGAGAAGTAAAAACAAGGTAAGCATTATTTTCTTTGTGAGGCTATCCTCTTCATGAGAATATTGATGTGAGGTTATGGCATAACATATTTACATTCCATAATTTCATAAAAATAATTTTTGCCATTAATGAGACCTGATAGCAAAGTCTAAAGGTCTTATCCACAAAGGCAGAATTATTTATGATGGAAGACTCTGGTCTCTTTTCTTTTTTCCCAGTAAGGAAAAAAAGTACTCTTTCCTATTTATTTTTAGCTAGTGGATCCTAAGGCCAATAACAATAATGTTCTATAAGCATGTATTTGGACAGGGTTCTTTTTCACTGTGGCCTATCAGGGTAACACAGCACCATCCAAAATCATATGACAGATATTGGAGAAAGAACTAATACTGACCGGAGAGCCTCTTTGTCTCATGAGAACTGTTTTTAGCAGTTTCATGTCCTGGGATGCAGAGGTTCTTATTCCGTGTTAGAGGGGCGGGAAGAGAAGCTGGTGGAGGGCGAATGTCCCAGGCCCACAGTAGCATTAATCACAGCAGCTAACTATGTATGTTTTGCTGTCTCCGACTCTGTGCAAAGCACTTGATTTCCAGGATTAAATTTAACTGTGTGCTAAATCACATTATGTCCATAACACAGATGAACCGAGTTTAGCATCTTGTCTCTAGGCCATTGATAATGACTCAATCTGAGGTCAGTCCTGGCCGACTGAATCCTTGCTATTCTCACGGCTTTCTCTGGTTCCCAAGGGAAATGGCTGCTACGTTTCCCCCCCATCTCCAGCTACTCTTTCCCATTATCAATGTCCATTCAATCATTCCTAGTTAGAAGGTCTCCTTGCTGAAGGATACAAAATCAAATGTGAGTAGACAGGCGCTTTGTCCTCATACTGAATCCCACAGCCAGCCCAGCAGTGGCCCTTCTCGCTCCTTTCTTACTTGCTTTTCTAACATAGTTTTCTCTTTGTATTATCTCCAAATATGTTTATACACATGGTCCTAAGATACTTTAGAAAGCAATATATTCCTCCTTGTGGGGTTTTTTTTTTTGCTACATAAACTTGCATTATTTATTTTATGTATGAATGTACGGCACATATACTATGTTATGTTCTGTGTGGTTTATTTTATGTATGAATGTAAGGCACATATACTATGTTATGTTCTGTGTGGTGGCCATAAGACCACTTGTGTAATCTGGTTCCCCCTTCAATCATATGAGTCCCAGGGATCATCAGACTTGACAGCAGGTACCTTTACCCTCTGAGCCATCTTCTTAGCCCTACATTTTTCTTTTTTCCTATTAAGAAACATTTTTTATTCATTTTACATACCCATCAAAGATCCCCCCTCTTCCCTCATCCTGCCCCTCCAGCCTTCCCCTCCCAACCCATCCCCATTCCCTCCTACAAGAAGGTAAGACCTCCCATGGGGAGGTACATTTAGTAGAGGCAGGTCCAAGCCCCTCCCCCTGCCTCAAGGCTGTGCAAGGTGTCCCCCATCATAGGTAGTAGGCTCCAAAAAGCCTGCTCATGCACCAAGGATGGATTCTGACCCTACGGCCACCTCCTTGTGTTTTAATATTGATACCCCAATATTTTATCATGTGGTAAAAGAGCTACGCATATGTGTGTATATTTACAAACACATTTAAATTCTAATACTTAAAAATAATATTTTAAAATTATCACACCATTAGTTAATATTTAATCAGTATAAACTAAGTAAAAAAAACAGTTTATTTGCCCCATCATTTTATTTTTATTATATACAGTTGTGGTATAAAGCATATTATATATATGATACTATATATAGTGAAAGGATTGCTACAGCAAAACAAATTGACACATATCACTTTCTGGTATTCCTCTTTATTGGTTGTGATAAGAGCACCTAAAATGTACTCTCTAAGCAAATTTTCTGCATATAATTTAATATGATCAGCTATATATCATGCTGTACATCACACATTTTAAGAATACAAGTCAATGTCAGGCTGATGGTGCACAGCTTTGACGCCAGCACTTGGGAGGCAGAAGCAAAGTAGATTTGAGTGAATTCAAGGCCATCTTGGTCTACGATGTGAATTTCAGGCCAGTTGGGGTTGCATTGTGAAGTCCTATTTGTTTTCTTAAAAACAAACAACAAACAACAACAGCAACAACAAAACAGAACAAAAGTATTAACTGCTTCTTCATCGGAGGGAATTTTGTGTTCACTTTCTCCCTTGATATCATATTCTCATTTTACTCTCTACTGTATGTACATTTATACTTGGGTATTCCATGTTTCTCTACAACAAAAATATCTAGATAAATGGGAATTATTTTAAATTTACTGTGACAAGGTTAAAAACAAAACTCAAAACATATATGCAGAGTCTGATGCTTAAGTACTAAACATAACATGTAAAATCATTTTGGAATTCATTTGTTACAGAAATGGGTATAGTCTGCCTGACTTGTGTTCTAGGCAAATATATGAGGACGCAGTATTCATTCCATTATTTGGTAGATATAGGTGCTTTGAAACCCGTCAATTAAACAAGTCAATTAGAATGAAGGAGATTTGGGTTTTGGTTTCTTGACAGGGTCTCATTGTGTACCCCTGGTTGTCCCAGAACTGGATATGTAGACCAGGCTGTCCTCAAACTCATAGTGATCCACCTGCCTCTGCCTCCCAAATACTGGGATTAAAGGTGTGTACCACCATACACAGCCCTTTCTTTTGTTTTAATATGGAACAATAGAACTCAGATCTTTGAATTCTTCAGCTCTATATCCAAAATGACAAAATGTTATTGTGATTTGATGAAGCAGAAGGGTGTTTCACACACAAGACAAGCCCAAGACCCTATTATGAGTGTTTTTAGTGACCTCTCCCCTCAGAACTTAACTAAGTGTTCTTCACTTTTGAGAGAGAGAGAGAGGAAGAGAGAGATGAAGAGAGAGAGAGAGAGAGAGAGAGAGAGAGAGAGAGAGAGAGAGAGAGAGAGAGAGAGAGAGAGAATTTGAATCCACCTGATTTGCAGAGTTACTTTCCACTCCCAATTCTCACAAGAAGGTTCTCAACCTTCCTAACGCTGCGACCCTTTAATACAGTTCCTCATGTTGTAGTGGCGCCAACCATGAAATTATTTTCGTTGCTACCTCATAACTGTAATTTTGCTAGTTATGAATCGTGATATAAATATATGTGTTTTCCTGTGAAAGGGGCATTGGAACCCCAAAAGTGTCTTGACCCACAGGTTGAGAATCACTGCTCCAGAACTTGTTCAGCCTAGACCATGCATGCATCTCACAGATCTGGGACAGATGTGAAGGCTGCCTTTCTATTACCAAGCTATAAAAATGGTGTCTGTGCTGAAGAGACAGGAAGGGAGAAGGGGCTATGGGCTAGACCACAGGAGAACCCTTGAGTCCGTAAGGAAAGTTTATCGGAAGCCATTCTAGCCCGCTTAGCCTTGGTAAGTCTTCATTTGCTGCTCCTCCCCTGCTGGAAAACTGCTGATTTTTAGCTGGTATTTACTCTTCCAGCTTGCAGCTTTAGTGTCTTTAGTATCCCGGTCTGTGGCTAGCCTCTCACATTGTCCTTGTCCTCTTAAGCACACATTTTCTGAAACTAAATCTCTTACAGGGCTCCATCAGGCCGTGTAACTAAGACAGCAATATGGGCGCTGATGTTTCACTGTGCCACAGGATCATGCTTGCTCCCAGCGCATGCTCAGTGATGTGGCTGTGGGGCTGGGCTCTAGTTGGTTGAACACCTACACCAATCCTGTACTGATCGCTGCAGGGATTGGTTAGCTCAAGCAAGCATGCAATTTAGTATAAGAAATTGTGCTCTTGCTTTTGGTTGTAAATAAGACATATTAAGAACTTTAAATACATATTATTGCCGATTTCTACAGGTTGCTGAACATATCAGGGTGACGTAGCTTCTACGGCCATCTTATAACTATGGAGCAGAAGTGTCCAAAGTCAGATGCAAAGCTATTTGTATGAACTGCAATTTCTCTCTTCATTTTGAAGTTCTCATGGTTCCTGGCACAGCCAAAATACACCAAAATACAAGAAACTTGGTCACTGGTCGGGATAAATTCCTACCTCATCCGATAAACGCCGCAAGTGGGCTGAAGTAAACTGTCCGAGCACATAATTAAAATCATTTAGCTGAGCAATCACGGGTGCCTTTGTTTTTGGTTCTGGAATCGAGTAACACTTCATTCCATAGAACAGAGCAAGTGTTCCAGTGAGAGGAGGAGATGGATTTGGTTTTGTAGAAAGATAAGACATGGGGAGGTTAGGCAGACCAACATAATAAATAGATAAATAAATAAAAATTTAAAACGATATTGATCCGTTTAAAGTTACTTTCCTGCTAAAGAAAATACAGAGATATAGAACAATAGGGAAAAAGAGTTGGTTGGCTAGGTCAGGTTACTTTAGGGTACTTTTGTGTGGGAAATGCTTAAGGCTAATGCGGTGACACCATTGTGCCTAAGCAGCTGGACAGCCTCTAATCCCGATTTCTCAGGTCTGGTGGACATGTTGATGATAGGGAACTGCAGTATGAAGGATTCCATTTTGATTGGACCTCATGGAAGCATTGGCCTAAGACAACGGCCTCTTGTAATATTGATTTAACAGCATGAATGAAAAGCACATACATGCACAGACACCACACACACACACACACACACACACACACACACACACACACAGACACACTCACACAAACACCCTGAACAAACCAAAGAAACAATGAAAAAGAATTTTCTTATTGTCTGCCAGTTTGAGTTGGACTTCTTTTACTTCTACAAACAGTCTCTAAGTTACATAAAAATGGCAATTTTTACAATTATCCATGGTCACCGTACTGTTTCCACATTTAGTTTCTCACATATTGGATATGTACACACACACACACACACACACACACGCACACGCACGCGCACGCGCACGCGCACGGTTTACCGAGTACAGTGGCTAATCTAATCATGCTGAGAAGAGGCAGACCCCAGATCTTCATTCCTGCCAGCGAAGGGGCACTGCTGCTCTGTATCCACAGGGGCCACCATGCAGGGTCTCTTTTTCTCTTTCCTGCACCACAGCCATTGAGCTCCAGCCTAGTGCTAGGATTTTTTTTTGATTTTTTTCGAGACAGGGTTTCTCTGTGTAGCTTTGTGCCTTTCCTGGATCTCATTCTCTCTCTGTAGCCCAGGCTGGCCTTGAACTCACAGAGATCCACCTGGCTCTGCTTCCCGAGTGCTGGGATTATAGGCATGTGCCACCACCGCCTGACTAAGTGCTAGGATTCTTACCAATGGCCCACCCCTCTGTGCTCCCCGACGCTTCTGCAGCCTCTGTGTCTGATACGGGCTCTACTGAACTAGCTTCTTGAGAAACTCTAGAAAAGAGTACACAGTCAGAAGTGCACTCTATGGCCAAGCACAGGGAGAGGAGGCGTGATGGTTGAGAGAATACATTTTTATTTTTTTATTAAGAAATTTTTTTATTTATTTTACACACCAACCACAGATTCCCCTCTCATCCCTCCTCCCACTCCCCACAGCCTTCCCTCCCAGCCCATCCCTCATCCTCTCCTCCAAAAAGGTAAGGCCTTCCATGGGGAGTCAGCAGAGCCTAGTACATTCAGTTGAGGCAGGTCCAAGCCCCTCCCCCCCGCACCAAGGCTGTGCAAGGTGTCCCACCATAGGTAATGGGATCCAAAAAAGCCATCTCATGCACCAGGGATAGATCCTATTCTCACTGCCAGGGGCCCCTCAAACAGACCAGGCTACACAACTGTCTCACCCATGCAGAGGGCCCAGTCCAGTCCCATCCAGGCTCCACAGCTGTCAGTCCAAAGTTTGTGAGTTCCCACTGATTTGGTTCAGTTGTATCTTTAAGTTTCCCCATCATGATCTTGACTGCCCTTGCTCATAGAATCCCTCCTCCCTCTCTTCAACTGGACTCCCGGAGCTCAGCCTGGTGTTTGGCTGTGGATCACTGCATCTGCTTCCATCAGTTACTGGATGAAGACTCTATGATGACAGTTAGGTTATTCACCAATCTGATTACTGGGGTGGGCCAGTTCAGGCACCCAACAGTATGGTTGAGCTGGAACAGGGACAGAGTGGGAGAGCAATGAAAGAGATATCTTGATAGAGGGGGACATCATGGTGATAGGGAGAAACCTGGTGCTAGGGAAGTTCCCAGGAATCCACGAGGACGACCCCAGCTTTGACTACTAGCAATAGAGAGCACATTTTTTAAAAGTACAATTTTCCTCAAATTAAGTTAAAATTTACAAAGGGAAAAAAACTATGCTGCTCAATTTGTGCCAAATGGTAGGAAGGAGTATGGCCATGTAGAAAACCCAAGGGGACAAGTACTTTAATAGGAGCAGTCCACTAAGGCTGTGAGAGGACATTAAGCCAAGGTTTGAAGGATTAAAAGACTTGACATTAAAATGTGGGAGGAGGTTAGAGAGAAAGTTACTCTAGATTCAAAGATCAGGGAAAAACAAAGTCCCCAAGGTGGAGGAGATCAGGGGAGGGCACACCAAGTGAAGGAGGGAGGAAGACGGGGACAAGAGGAACGGTTGACATTAGCATTTTATACCAAGCACAAGTTGTGGGATCTTCAGACTGGAGCAGGACATGAACTGACTTGTGGTTTTGTAAAATCCTACGGCTGCTCTCAAAGTGAGCCAAGGAAGTTTAAATGCAGAGCAGACAGGTCAGCTGGGAGACTATTAACAATCTAGGTAGAGATAGTGATGCCCGGAAGCAAAGTCCTAATAGTTCAGATACACACAAGGTGACATGGCTGAGTGACATCACGGAGCCAGGCCAGGCAGCCTGCACAGCGATTACATACGGGAAGTGAGGAACACAGAAATACACACTGTTCTTCCTTCTTTCCCTTCATTTCTTTTTTCTTATAGTCTGCCAAGTAAGATTTGTAGAGGAAGAGAGGAGAAGGGAGGGGGCAAGGGGAGGTTTAGCAGTCAACCCCCCAAATATGCCAGCTTTAGTTGGTAAAATTTCTCTCTGTTAAGACCCTTATGGGGAAAGTACCTTTAAAGGACCAATCTGCTTTTGGGTTCCCATGTCTCTGCTTTTTAGACCTAACCTCTTCTACGAAGCTCATCAGAACACTTAATCTATTTTGTAGGTGTTGCCTAATTCTAGAATTACAATTAAAAGGTAATTGGAGGCCCAGTGAGATGGTTCTGTGGGTAAAGGTGTTTGCCACTAAGGCTGACGACCTAGGTTCCACCCTAGGTCCTGAAGGATGGAAGGAGAAAAAACAAAAAAACAAAAAACTTCTGCAGGTTGTCATTGACTTCCACACTTGCTTCCTGGTATACACCACCTTCATGCCACACAAAACAACAAACAAACGAATAATAAATCGAGATAGATAGATAAATAAGTGTGATTTAGAAGTCTTTATGTGAGGGGGAAGCAGGTGGGCTAACGTAGACCTTTACCTCTCCCTCCACTTCTCCAAATCTAATCCTACAGTCCCGTCCCTAGCATTGTAGCCGAACCCACTGTGGCCTCCCCTTTCTCTGCCTCCAAGTACAATATAGACCCTCCCCTTCAAGCTTTCTTGCCCCCACTCACTGCTTTATCACGTCCCCCAACTCCCTGGGAACCCACAGGCCACTCCAGCCAGACCAGCAGGTCAGCTAACTGCATGCCTTCACCTCTCCCTCATCTCCTCCAAACCCAATCACTATTCTCACCCCCACTATTCTCACCCCCACGTTGTAGCAGACCAGCTGCTGCACCTCCCCTACACCCCCCCCCCCCCCGCCCCGTCTCCAGCTGATCAAGCAGACCTTCTCCAACCTTTCTCCCTGTTCATCCTGTTGTCTAAGCCCCTAACTCCAGCAGCCTTTCTCAGGGAACCCTCCAGCTAAGCCTGACAGCAAGTAGGCCAGCAAAGCAGGCAGGCTAGCTAGAGCCTCATTCTCCAGCTCCCCACCATATCCAATCCCCCAGTCTCATCCTCAGCTATGTAGCACTCTACACGTTTTAGTGGCCCTCTCTACATGCTCTGTCCCAATTCCTAGAGGGCTTAGATGACCCTGGTGCAACATCCTGTTTTTCTCCCTCCTGTGGGCCCCTTCAGTCTCCACCCTCCCAGTCCATTTCCATTCCTAAGTATCAGCTACCCAGAAACACAGTTTACTCAGAACCCTCAGTGTTCACACCTATCAGGATCTCAGAAGAATTTCCTATCAAGCAACATACAGCCACCACAACCTACTATGAACCAGAGAGGGTAACAGAAACCAAGAAACAAAACACCCACCCAACAAAGACAAGAACAGATATCAGCACCTAGAATGACAATCTTCCCAAATCCAGATGTCTGAACGTCATTGAAAAAACACAGTCGATAAGCACCAGGAAAATATGTCACCACTGGAGCCCAGCAATCCTACCACAAGAGGCTCTGAGTGTTGCAAAATAGCTGAGGCCTAAGACAAAGACAACATGAAAACCAGTGCAAAGAAATGAACTAAACAGTTCAAGATCTGAAGGTGGAAACAGAATCAATAAAAGAAACCAAAACTGAGGGAAATTTGGAAATGAAAAATTTAGGAACTCGAGCAAGAACCTCAGAGGTAAGCTTCACCAACAGGGTACAAGAGATGGAAGAAAGATCTCAGGCTTTGTAGACATAATAGAAGAAATGGATGCCTAGGTCAAAGAAAATGTTAAATCTTAAAAAAAATCCTGGCACATAACATCCAGGAAGTCTAGGACACTATGCAAACATCAGATCTAAGAATAATAGGAATAGAAGGAGAAGAAATAGGTCAAAGTCACAGAACAGATTGCCAACAAAATCATAGAAGGAAGTTTCCCTAACCGAAAGAAGAAGATGCCTATCAAAGTACAAGAAGCATACAGAACACCAAATAGACTGGACCAGAAAAATAAATTCCTCTCAGCACATAGCAATCAAACCACTAAACATACAGAACAAAGAGAGAATATTAAAAACTGCAAGGGAAAGACCAAGTAATATATAAAAGCAGATGTGTTAGAATTATATCTGACTTCTCATGGAGACTCTAAAATCCTAAGGGCCTAAACAGATGTGCTGCACATTTTAAGGGATCACAGAAGTCAGCCCAGACTACTATATCCAGCAAAACTTTCAATTACAATAGATGGAGAAAATAAGACATTCCATGATTAAACCAAACTTAGACAATATCTATCCAGCACTAAAGGAGGCGTTAGAAGGAAAGCTCAAACTTAAAGAGGTTAACCACACCCAACAAAACACAAAGAATAAATAATCCCAGACTAGCAAATCAAAAGAGGAGAAGCACACACACACACACACACACACACACACACACACACACACACACACACACACTTCACAACAAAACAAAAGTAACAGGAATAAAAAAACACTGGTCATTTATATCTTTCAATGTCATTGGTCTCAATTCCCCAATAAAAAACACATACTAACAGAATGGATGTGAAAACAGTATCCATCGTCTTCTACATCTAAGAAACACACCTTAACATCAAGGATAGACATCACTTCAGGGAAAAGGATAGAAAAAGCTAGTACAAGGAAATGGACCTAAGAAGCAAGCTGGTATAGCCATTTTAATATCTGACAAAATAGACTTCAAACCAAAAGTAATATAAGAGATAGGGAAGGACACTGTGTACTTATCAAAGGACAAATCCACCAGGAGGACATTGCAGTTCTTAATGTTTGTGCACCCAACACAAGGGAGCCCAAGTTCATACTACATACATATATACACACATATGCATACATACTATAACTTAAAACACATATTGACCCTCACGTACTGATAGTGGGAGACTTCAGTACCCAACTCTAGCCAATATACAGGTCATCCAGACAAAAACTAAAAAGAGAAATGCTGAAACCTACGATGTTATACATCAAATGGACCTAACAGACATTTACAGAGATTTCACCCAAACACAAAGAAATATGCTATCTTCTCAGCACCTCATGAACTTTCTCCAAAACTGACCTCATACTCAAATACAAACTAAGTTTCAGCAGGCACAAGAAAACTGAAGTAAAGCCTGCATCCTATCAGATCACCACAGATTCAAGCTAGATAGCAACAGTAAGAGAAACAATAGAAAGCTTACAAACTCATGGAAACTGAAGAAGTCACTACTGAATTAAAAATTGGCCAAGACAGAAACTAATAAAGAAATTGAAGACTTCCTAGAATTGACTGGAAATGAATATACCACACACCCAAACTTATGAGACACAATGAAAGCAGTCCTAAGAGGCAAGTTCAAGGCACTAGGTGCCTGTATTTTTAAAAAATGGAGAGATCTCATACCACTAACTTAACAGCATACCTAAAAAGCTCTAGAACAAAAAGAAGAAATCACATCCAAAAGGAACAGATGGCTAGAAATAATAAAACTTGGGGCTGAAATCAATAAAATAGAAATAAACAAACAAAAGAAATGATACAAAGAATCAATGAAACAAAGAGTTGGTTCTTTGAGACAATCAATTAAGACTGACAAATCCTTATCCAAATTAATTAAAAGGATAGCAAAATTAGAGAGGAAAAAGGACATAAAAACAGAATTTAGGAAATCCAGAGAATAAGGACATATTTTAACAACCTATATTCCACCAAATTTGAAAATCTAAAAGGAATTGGTAATTTTCTTGATACATACCACTTACCAAAGTTAAATCAAGATCAGACAAGCAATTTAAATAGACCTATAAACCCTAGTGAAATAGAAGCAACAATTAAATTCTCCCATACCAAAAAAAAAAGCCCAAGGCCAGATGATTTTATTGTAGAATTCTACCAAACTCTCAAAGAAGCATTAACACCAATAATCCTCCAAATTTCCACACAATGGAAACAGAAGGAACATTGCTCAATTTGTTTTATGAGGCCACAGTTACCTCAATACTCAAACCACATAAAGACCTAACAAAGAAAGAGAATTACAATTTCCCTTATGAACATATGTGCAAAAATTCTCCAGAAAATACTTGAAAAATGAATCCAAGGACACATAAAAAAGATCATCCACCATGTTCAAGTAGGATTCATCCTACTTAGTGAAGAGATGCAGGGATGATTCAACATATGTAAACTGATAAATATAATCCATCATATAAACAAACTGAAAGGCAAAAAGAACATGATCATTTCATTAGATGCAGAAAAGTCCTCTGCTAAAAATTCAACACCCTTTCATGGTAAAAAGCCCTGGGGAGATTAGGCATACAAGGGACATGCCTCAATATAATAAAGGCAGTGTACAACAATCCCATAGTCAACATCAACCTAAATGGAGAAAACCTCAAAGCAATTCCACTGAAATCAGGACCAGGTCTTGGTAGGTACTCCACTATCTCCATACTATTCAATGCTGTACTTGAAGTCTTAGCCAGAGCAAAAAGACAATTCACAAAAATCAGTAGCCTTTCTATGTACAAAGGACAGACTGAGAAAGAAATCAGGGAGACAACACCTTTCACAATAGCCTCAAATTATATAAAATATTTTAGGCTAACTCTAGACAAGTAAGTGGAAGTCCTGTGTAAAAAAATTTCAAGTCACTGAAGAAAGAAACTTAAAAAATGTAATTAGAGCTTTAAATTTGTTGTATGTTTATATTAACAGCCCATTCCTTTCCTTCTTCCATCCTTCTTTCCTTCCTTCCTTCCTTCCTTCCTCCCTCCCTCCCTCCCTCCCTCCCTCCCTCCCTTCCTTCCTTCCTTCCTTCCTTCTTTCCTTCCTTTTTTCCTTCCTTCCTTCCTTCCTTCCTTCCTTCCTTCCTTCCTTCCTTCCTTTCTTCCTTCCTTTCTTCTTTCTCTCCCTCCCTCCCACCATCACTTCCTCCTGTTTTCTTTCTCTTCTTCCTCCTTTTTTGATTCATTATTATGAATATTAGAATTAATAATAGTAGTAGTGGTCTGGGACAAATACATTAATATTTTCTAGAGATGCTAAGTTCAAGACATATAGTTGAAGTTCAGCTTAAGAGAGGTTAACCTAGAATAAATAAAGGAGCTATCTAGTTTGAGTATCAATCAGTAATTAGGGAGCCATTTAAAATAACAGGAATGACTGAAAGCTCCTAGGAATAGGACGGATGAAGATATGGGGCCCAAGGAATCAGAAGATCTTCAGAGTCTAGAAGTCTGATAGAATTTGATAAGATAAACAGGAGATTGAAAATGAGTAGCCAATGGGGCACACGAAAATCACAAGTGTTTTTCAAGGCAGGAGGGACCCTGTGTATCACAGTACTTCAGAGCATGGAGATGAGGATAGAGGGGTCTGCATTTTGTCACATGGAAGTCTTAATGTGTTCTTAATAGGAACAATTCAGAAAAGAGAAGGAAAGAACTTGTAGTGCATTGAATAGTGAGTGGGAGTTGAGCAAAGGAGTCTTATCGAGACTAGCCTGGATTACAGGCAACCCTTTCCAAAAAGACATCACCATCAAGAGCAAAAAGGAGCTAGGAAGAGATGGAGATGAGAAACTAAGGGGTAGGGAGTGGTGAATGAATGTGTGTGTGCACCTGCTTATTGAGAGGTAGGAGATGCTATTGTTCATTTGTTCATGAAGAAGACTAAGCAGGATGGGAGCTATGATGCATAGAGAGAAGGTGACAGCAACTCAGTTCTTGGAGAGAAAGAGGAGACAACTCCAAGCACAAAGATAGTGGATGTAAACTGAGAATGAAGGCCTGCTGCATGAGAACAGGTGAGGAAGAGAAGGGAGACGCAGGAATGCAGGCGTTCTAGTTAACATTAACTCACAACTGGGCACATCTGAAGTCACCCAGTGATTGTCTTTAGCAGGTTGGTCTGTGGACATGTTTGTGAGAGATTATTTTGTCCTAAGTGATGGGGGCGAAGGAGTCTACTGCAGGTGGTGCCATTTCCTGGACATGACCCTGGGGTATATAAGAAAGCTAGCTAAGCGTGAGCCCATAGGAGTGGAGATCTAGCTACCTGGCAGTGTTCCTCCACGATTTCTGCATTGAGATCCTTTTGTGTCTTCCCTCAGTGATACCTTGTGACCTGACAGTAGCAAGTTGAAATGATCTATTTATTCCACTGAATTGCTTTTGGTCAGAACGTTTTATCACAGCAAGAGAATGAAGCCAGGACAGAAGACAAAGAATCTGAAGGAAACCCTATATGATGCTTCTATTTCCTCATTTTATTAAAGGTCACTCCCAATACCTCTTATTTTTACCAAGCTGATATGAGTAATTCAAAATACCACTGAGTTATAGCATTGTCAGTCCCTATAAATTCACACTGAAATAGCTCTAAATTAGAACATGTGTGCAAGTTTTTAAAATATAAGAACATTCTAATTGACCACAATTAAGATTATATAATTAAGATTACAGATATAATTACTGGCATTATATCCTCTTGCCTGAGTAGATCCGATAATTATAATATCATATTAAATATCTGAGGTTCAAATTTATACAGAGAGCTTTGCAGAGATTAAAATTTTCCAATGTTAGAGATTTATATTCTTTTAAAAAATAAACTTTGATTAATTTTTTGAGGTTTTCATACATGCATACAATATTTACTAATATTCTCCCCGAACTCTTCCCAGATCCACCCCTACTTTCCCATTTCATCCAACCACGTGTCATCTGTTTTATTTTTATAACCCGCAGAGTTCAATTGTGCTGCCCCCATTTCCTCCTGGGTTGTGGGGACATCCCTAGGAGCATGGTTAACCTACCAGTGGCTGTACCCTTAAAGAAAACTGACTCTCCCTTCTCAAAAAGTCATCAACGGTCAGGAGCTCCTCAGCTGTGGGCTGGTGCTTATGAGCACCACCTCCCTCCTCCCTGCTAGAATGCTGACTGGCTTGATCTGGTACAGGTCATGTGCAGGCAACCACAGCTGCTGTGAGTTCATGACTACAGGGGTCCTGTCATCCAGAGGACACCATTTCAGCTTGAGTCCTCCCTGACCTCTGGCTCTTACACTCTTTCAACCCCAGCTTCTGAAATGGTCCCTGAGTGTGTGTGTGAGTGAGTGAGTGAGTGAGTGAGTGAGTGAGTGTGTGTGTGTGTGTGTGTGTGTGTGTGTGTGTGTGTGTGTGTGTGTGTTATAGACATAACATTTGTGGTTAAGCATTCTACAGACTCTTAATACATTTGGCTCCTTGTGAACATCTGCCTTAATTGCCAGCCACTGCACAGAGAGTCTTCTCTGAGAACTATATTCTTAATATGGGCCATGCTTTAAAAATTGTGCTTCTAGGGACATAAGGAAGAGGAAGGAGGAGCCAGAGCGGGTGGATGATTTCAGTAACTTTACCATCCCTATAGGAAAAAATACACAAAACCACAACCCAGACTTTAACATCATCTTTGGCCTGTAAGGAACCAGTACATTTTTTGGATGACTGTCATCTCAGTAATGTAAATTATTGCATAACATGTTCTCATAAGACTTCTCAACAGCCCTACGTACTTTACTCTGTTTGTTGTTATAGCTTTCTGAGATTGAGAACAACTCATCAACCAAGGGGAAGTTGTCCAGACTAGTGCTGACCAGTAGAAACAGAACTAGAGCCATTTATTTAATTTCAATTTTGCTGAGAGCTACATCACACACACATACACACACACACACACACACACACACACACACAGAGAGAGAGAGAGAGAGAGAGAGAGAGAGAGAGAGAGAGAGAGAGAGAGAGAGAGAGAGAGAGAGAATGGGTGAAATTACTTTCCATACTAAACGTAGCATCGGTAAAATATTTTCATTTCAAACACGTAAGGAATATAAGTACCTGTTTAACTCTTTTGTGTGTGCTGTCTTTGAAACCCTGTGTGCTCTGTATACATAAAGCACACTTCAATTGGGCCACTCACATTTCAAATGCCTAGAAGCCACATGACAAGCACATGGGGGCGAAGGTCACAGAATGCAGTCTGGATTCTACCACGGCTGGTAGAGTGAGTCACGGTTTATTACCACTCTGCACACAATCCTTTAAATGCCCCCCACCATGGCGTGAATAATAACTCAAGTCTAAGAGATGGAAGGTGGTACAACCCTGCCTCCCTGGCTAATTTCATTGCCTTCCAATTTCACTCTCGTCTGCCCCTGCCCCAGACTTGCTGCTGAGACAAGTTCATTCTCACCTCAGGGTTAAGGTACTTCCTGTTCCTTGAGCCTGGATTCCATTGTCACAAGTCACAAACCTTCTGTGATGCAGTCCTAGGATGGCTTGCCTCTCTAATCACCACTTGCCATCTACCCGCTCACTTTCTTACCGTTCATTGCCTCAAGCAAGCACACGTTTTAAAGTTCGCTTGCTGATATCTCTTCCTCTAGAGAATCCCACAAAGTCAAGAGCTTTGCTTTGCTCTGAATGGCCAGTGTTTGGGTCAGGCCCTAGGACACAGTAGGCTTGCTGAATGAGTGAGTGAGTTGTGTTATTTGGGGCAAATAATTTGGAAGATGAGTGCAATGTTCAAGAATTTGTCCTCTGGGGTCAGATATCATCTGTCCAGCTTTGCTCCTGTGAGCTGAGCCCCTCCCTCCTCTGTTTCCTTATCTAAAAGTGTGGACAATAACAACAGCATGTATTTCATGAAAGAGGTTACTTCATGGATTAAATGAAGCAAAGTATATAGCATCTGATCCACAAGAAATTTTTGAAATGTTATTACTCTCTGTGACCACAGTGGCTACTCACACACTCAGCCACCCCAGAGCACAGGCTAAGGTTCCTAAGACCCATTCCTTTTTGCCTCCTGGGCCTATCCTGGTTCCCTGCTGGGCATCCCATGTACCTTCAGCACTCTCTCCTTTAACTCCCATAGTGCAGAGTCTTTCTCTCCACTTCCCCCAGGCCTGCCTGTCATTCCCCTTTCTTCCTCTTCCCTTTATACATAAAGGGCTTGTCTTGGATGTTGAGTTCTCTACAAGCTCCACTCCTACCCATTTTTCCATTTTGTCAAAAATAAAATCAAATCTAACAAACACTTCCATGTGTAGAATTTAGTAGTATCAAATATGGCAATAGTGTAAATCACCATCATTATCTATCTTCCTAACTCTTCACTCTGTAAAATTCAAACTGTATACTTATTAAATACCTCCTCCAGGTTCCCTCCTGGCACCCACATAGTTCTACTATTTATCTTTATGATTTTGATTACTCTAAGTACCTCATATAGGTGGAATTAAACAGTATCTGTGTTTTTCTGATTTACTCAGCATAATCTTCTTGTTATCAGTCACATTTTAGCACATATCAGGTTTCTTCCTTTAAAAGATCAATAGTATTCTATCATGTATATATACCACCCTTTAGGGAAAATACTGCTACGATCATTGAATGTATAGACATCACTTTGAGCCTCTGTTTTCAGTTCTAGATAATAGATATGTAGACACTAATTTCTGTTTACATGACTCCCTGGGCAATCTCATGCACCTCTAGAACTTTAGCTGCCATTTCTTTTCTTTATTAAAAATTAAAATAAAAATATAAATTTCCCCAATTGCCCTCTGTTCGTTCGTTCTTTCTTCCTTTCTTTCTCTCTCTCTTTCTTTCTTTCTTTCTTTCTTTCTTTCTTTCTTTCTTTCTTTCTTTCTTTCTTTCTTTCTTTCTTTCTTTCTTTCTCTCTTGCTCTGTCTTAAAATCATGACCTCTTTTTGTTATTGTTACAAACACACACACACACACACACACACACACACACACACACACACACACACAACCTGCTCAGTCCCTGTAGTATACTTGTATATATGATTTTGAGGGCTGACCACTTGTCTTTGGATAACCACTTAGGAGCCTCATCCCTGGAAAAGACTATTTTTTCCACTCTCAGAATCCTCTGGTTGCTATTGTTGTTTGTTTATGGGTGGAGCCCCATGAAATTCTCCCTTCCACATAGAATGTATTGGTACTGTACTTCTTCAGGTCTTATTTAGGTAGCCATATTGTTAAGGTATCATGGGCAAAACTTGCTTATCATTTCTAGAAGACACAATCTCACAGCAGATTTCCTGGTCCTCTAGTTCTTACAATTTTTCTGACTCTTCTTTCTGCATGTTTCCTGAGTTTTAGGTATGGGAGTTGCATTGTAGATATATGTATGGGAACTAAGTACCAATCTGACACATGTTCTCTGCGTTTTTTTAAAAAATATGTTGCAAAGAGTTTTATTGATGAGTGGTGAGAGATGCATGTGTGGTTATACAGATAAATATTTAGAATGCATTTAGACATTATGTTGGCTTAGGAAAGTGGTGGTAGTAGGTTCTCTTGTAAGATCCATGACTTCACGAGTCCCAAGTGGTTGTCTACGTTTCCAGTGACAGGTATAATTCCTATGAGTGGGCCTTAAGTCCAGCTAGAGAGCTGCTGGTTACTGCCAAGATACGACTGCCACTACTGCATCGTTAGGGTTGTTGTGCCGTGCTGGTCATCATAGTGGTTCACAGGCATTGCGGCTGTGTAGGACTTTTGGGTGTTTCCCTCCCTTTGAAGCTTACATACCATCTTTCAAGTCTGAAATAATTTACTCCAGACTATCCCCCTTCAGTACTTCTTGTCTAAATGAATAGCATGACTACCTACCCATTGTCCAACTCAGAATATGCAGTGACAATCTCGAGTCCCCTTTCTCCCAACCCATATTCCATATAATCATAAATCTCCTTCCTGTAACCCTGCCACCACACCCTAATTCAAGCCGATTATCACTCCATGCCCAGATTCCAGGCTCCTGACAACTGATGGCTTCCTTATACACACTTCAGCAGCCACTTTCTCCTCCCTTTAATTCTTTGCAATGCACTAGAGTAATTTTAAGAAAACCCACATTAGATTGTTCCATCAGATGCTCTCAGTGCCTGGGCTTCTGGGGTAACAAGTAGCTTCCCAGTGCCTTTAGAACCATATTAATTGTGGGGACAAGTAAATGCACACTACAAACACACAAAATAGCAATGATCCAACATATGTCCCTCACACCACTGTCCACCAGTTCTTATTTCTCAGCTCCCTGGAGACAATAATTTCCAACTATCTACCCGACTCCTTAGACTTTGTCTTTTATGATGAAGAGGCTGGCTCCAGCTTTGTTCCAATATGGATTGCTTTCACTCCCTGCTGCTTCCCATCCCCACGTATCTGGGCAACTAAGATACAAGAGCTGTGCAGGCTTTGTCTCTAAGAATCAGTGTGGATTTAAAGTTATAGATTCTCAGCCACAGTGGGAGAATTCCCCAATATTTTGACCTTTTGACCATAGTAAAAACAGCCACCTCAGCCCAATGCTTACCTTCATGTTAGAAATGAAGAGCGTTCACTGCTGGGAACCTGTATGGGAACTAAATATACTCTATTTATATTCACTGCTGAGTCCATTGAGTTATCTAAGTAAAGTCCTGAGTGGGTAATTATGCCCACCTCTGGGTGAAGGGATCAGAAGAGCTTTCTGGTACTTACTAACATGTCCCCAGACTGTCCTCAACTCCAGCTTTGTAAATCTTCCCAGATGTGTTTTAAACACTGGTCACTCTATCACTGCCACATTTATTTTGCATGAGCTTTCTCCTAAGGTCATCTGCTCTGTCCTTGTCCAGTGTCCTTCAGTGCTATGGTCCCGGGTTCTCTTGTTTCTCTCTCTGCCTTTCTTGTCTATCAGAACCCTGGTTTTTGGATTCTATTTTCTCTTGTTTGAACAAATCTGCTAATAGCTGTCTCAGAAATGGACCTGTGAGGTAACTTTGGTTACCTTTAGTGTGTGAAAACAGCTTTATTATTCTTTCGCTTGATGAATAATCTGTCTGGATGGGCATCTAGATTAACAACCAATCCCTTGTCTCCTTTCTGTCATCTAGTGTTGCTGCTGAGAAGTGCAAAGCCATTCTATACCCAGTTCTACTTAGAAGCTTGTGTTTGTTTTTTGAAAGCGTTTACAATATACTTTGTCTATGTGGTTGCGTGGTTTCATAATGATGTGTCTCAGTGTAGGATTATTTTCATGCATTGTCTTAGAACTCAATAGGCCCTTTCACTTTGTAAAGTTATGTCCTGTCATTCCAGGAAATCTTCTTGAATTGTTTCTTTGATAATTTCCTCCTTCTGTTTTCCATTGTTTTGTTTCTGGAACTCCCATTATTCAGACACTGAACTTTCTGTACTAGACTTCACCTCTCTTGTGTTTTATTCTCTTGTTTTTTTTTAATGTCTTAGTCTTGTTTTGACTTATGGGTCAAAACAAGGTTTTTCTCATTACTTATAGTTTTAATTTTCATCTGAATTTTTTTAAACTAATAAGTTTACTATACAAATGTTTACTTTTTTTTTTTTTTTTTTCCGAGACAGGGTCTCTCTGTGTAGCTTTGCGCCTTTCCTGGATCTCGCTCTGTAGCCCAGGCTGGCCTCAAACTCACAAAGATCCATCTACCTCTGCCTCCTGAGTGCTGGGATTAAAGGCATGTGCCACCACCACCCGGCCAAGAGTTTACTTTTACCTTTCAAAGCAATTTATAGTAAAACTTAAAAGTCTTAGTATCTATGTCTTATTTAGTGGCTATAATATAATATTTCAGTAGCTTTAAATCTTTGAAGATAGTAATAATAGTTTTATTTTCTTCCTCCTGAATAATCCTTACTGCTTTCTAGTTGATTTTCTGTGGTTAGTTTGTTTTGGCCTATATCTTTCTTATGAGGATACTCAACTCAGAGTCTGAAGATCCACGAATGTCTGACAATATCCAGGAGAGGCAATCAAATGTCTCAAGGAAGCCTGACTGATACAGTTGGCTCTGCCACGGGATACACCATGGAACTTCCTATTGGCTAGGACCATGGGAAAGGTGTAAGAAAGACAGGCCGGGATCTCAGTCTTTCAGAAGGTTCCTCCTCAGCCTAGCCAGTGGCTAGCATAGACTTTCAATTCTCCTGAGACTGATAATTCAGTTATTATGCAGCTGTTATTTTGTCTTTCAGCTTCCATAATGTTGTTGATTTATCTTTTACATATGTACTTTTAGTCCTTGGGAAGCAGAATCAGGGGGAATCACTGTAAGTTCAAGGCCAGCCTGGTTATATAGTTACCAATTTGAATAGAAAGGAGCCTCTTTCCAAAGTCAGGTGTATGTCTTTCAATAGCACATCACACAAGCCATGGCTGTACAACAAGATCCTGTCTTTTAAAATAAAATAAATAAATCCAGTCACTATATATTTTTAATGAGTTTTCAGAGGAATGTAAAGTACCATGCCTGCAGTCTGGTATTTCTAGTAAGAAAGAAAGAACACACAACCTTTACTACATGACTACCGAGTGCTTCCCACTGCGTAGAAGTGCTTCAGGAGGCACTTTCTGCGAAAGGTGCCCCACGTCAGGCGTGAAATATGTCTGCACCTTAATCTGGGCTTGGGCTTCCCATCCTCAGAACTGTGAGAAAAAATTCATATTATTTATAATCTGCATAGTATATAATATTTTTTAAAGTACCCCAAAGAAGAACCTGCCTCCATTTCCAGTGTTCTTTTTTTAGGTTTACAAAATGAAGATTTTTGAAATTCTGCTATAAGTCTCATATTATTAGTATCTGACTAGCTTTAAGTGATCAGTTTGATCTCTGTGGGTGTTAAATTTCTTACCTACAAAACTGAACAATAGCCGGGCGGTGGTGGCACACACCTTTAATCCCAGCACTCGGGAGGCAGAGGCAGGTGGATCTCTGTGAGTTCAAGGCCAGCCTGATCTACAAAGTGAGTTTCAGGAAAGGTACAAAGCGACACAAAGAAACCCTGTCTCGAAAAACCAAAAAAAAAAAAAAAAAAAACACACACACACACACACACACACACACACACACACACAAAAAAAAAAAAACCTGAACAATAAAAGACACCTCAGAGAGTGTTAGGGAGATGAGAGGCAGGGCCCTTGGGTGCCTAGCATGCAGCAATGACTTAAGTGATAACTTAAAAACATTTAGTTCATTTATAAGCATCAATTTGAGTAGAAAGGAGCCTCTTTCCAAAGTCATGTGTTTGTCTTTCAATATCACATTCATTTCCCATATGTGGGAAGAGCAACATAGAGTGTTATAATTTAGGGATTTTTAAGTTTGACTAGTTCCATGAATTCTTCTGTCATTCTATATAATAGGTACAACTATGTTTCAGGTATGGGAATGACATGCATCATGCTACAAAGATGGCCTGTCCAAAACTTTCTGGAAACTGAAAGGGTCTCAGTCTAAGACTGGCTTGATCATGTGATGATCTTGGATACTGTGGTGGTTTGAAAGCAAATGCCTCCATATGGAGTGGCACTATTGGGAGGTGTGGCTTGGTTGGAGGAAGTGTGTCACTGTGGGGGTGGGCTTGGAGGTCTCCTATGCTTAAGCTACACTCAGCGACACAGTTCACTTCCTGCTGCCTGAGGATCAAGATGTAGAACTCTCAGCTCCTTCTTCAGCACCATATCTGCCTGTACGCTGCCATGTCCCACTATGACTAAACCTCTGAAACTGTGAGCCAGCCCCAATTAAATGTTTTCCTTCATAAGAGTTGCCGTGGCCATGGTGTCTCTTCACAGCAATAGAAACCCTAAGACAGGCACCTTCTCATGCCATCTTTAGGTCCGTTTCTATGTGTTCCATAGGGTTAATAATGGTTCTTAGAGTAGGATAGGTAAAGATTAAGATGAGAAGAAAATGAGTCCACCAATTCAGATTATAAAAGCATACATTACTTTAGTTACATTTTAAAGTTGTAAGTAGTAAGTCACCGCAGTTAGGGGATGGGTCATGTGAAGACACCATCACTAATTATTTTGTAGATAACCTCTTCTGGCTTGTAGGTCCTTGAGTGGACTAGACATGTGAATGCAGACAAATTGTCATGCATCCTGGAAGGAATGACAGGATGTTGTTGATAGAATTTTTTAAATTTAATTGCTCCTAAGAGGACTTGTCTTGACAGATCAAAAGGACTTAAGGTTTTAGTTCTCTGAGGCCGCAGCTTCTGACCACTTTCACATCCGTGTCCAGACTTCAATTACAGGACTGGCTTCTGGAGCATGGTTCTTGTAGCAGGAATTTTAACAGTTCTTATTAATAAAATCAAACCTGAGGCCAGTTATTGGGGGTGAACGCTGGAAGATCAGAGAGACAGAACAAGCCACAGCTAACCTCCCCTGGCCAACTTCTCAGCTAATCTTGTTTCCTCAGACTGGAAGCCTCTGTGTCCTCATCCAGAATGGCTCTCAGCTGAACTGTGCTGCTCAAAACCTAAAAGCTTAACCAGCCAAATGCTTCTAGTTTCTGGTCCTCACGCCTTATATACCTTTTTGCTTTCTATCACCACTCCCTGGGATTAAAGGCTCGCTTTCTGGGATTAAAGGTGTGAGTCACCATGCTTGGCTGTATCCTTGAACACATGGATTTCTGCCTCTGGAATGCTAGTATTAAAGGTGTGAGTGCCACCATTTTCTAGCCTTTGTATCTAGTGACTGTTCTGTCTCTGACCCCAGATAAGTTTATTAGGGTGCACAATATTTTGGGGAACACAATACCACCACAGATTCTCATGGATGCAACATGAGACACTGAAACTGATGACATTCATAAACAAGAACTCTTAGCTAATGATGCATTTGTATGCCACACATGAGGAACACCTGAGGATAGGATTAAACAAATTGTATCGTTGTTAGAAATAGTGGTAGATATTTTCTCATGTAAATTTCTGTAAGATAAATTATTTTAACAGTGAAAATTGGGACTAATATGGCAGATCATAATCTTTTAGTACATTTTAATAGGATAGGGGAATATTGCTAGTCTTCAACACATGCTTTGACTTGTGTGGCTCATTACTTTCAGACCCATTCTGAGCTAATTTATATGTAATGTCATTTAGATGCTTTTACTGCTTCTCTGTTCTTCCGTCAGCTGTTTGCAGTAAGGTCATTTTGCTTCAGCCACTGGGATTCCTCAACTCTAGAAAGAAAAGCTCAGGACTGCCTATAAAATAATTAGACCAACATAGTTCTTATTTCTGAATAAATTTGGAGATTGAGTCAGTAAAGAGTGATTTCTGAAAACATGAAAAGAATCCAGATAAGGAGTGGGCAGTTGATGGCTGGCAGATGAGGAGGAAGGATGGGGGGAGATGAGAAGGAAGGATGGGGGAGATGAGAAGCCTCATTTTATAGAATTGCAGTTGCTCTAGCTTCTACAACTGTGTTCCTCCCTTTTCTGGGTTCAAGGTCTTCTCTTTCTTTCTTTCTTTTTTTCTTTTCTTTCTTTTTTTTTTTTTGGTTTTTGGTTTTTCGAGACAGGGTTTCTCCGTGTAGCTTTGCGCCTTTCCAGGAACTCACTCTGTAGCCCAGGCTGGCCTCGAACTCACAGAGATCCAACTGGCTCTGTTGGGATTAAAGGTGTGCACCACTACCACCCAGTTCAAGGTTTTCTTTATCAAAAAAGAAAGAAAGAAAGAGGAAAAGGAAAAAGAAAAAGGAAGAAATGAGGGAGGAAGGAAGCAAGGGAGGAAGGGGACGGAACTCTTATGAACCAACTCTATCCATCAGTAGGAATATAAGACAGCAGTAACAGTTAAGTGGTTTGAATTACATGTAGCAATTTCACTGATGACTCATAGACAAGTTATACAAACTACCTAAACTGTGTGCTCTTTCATTTCTCGAACGTGTTCAAAAATGAATGATATTTGATCCTAAGGATAATTAACTAGAATAACATTTCAGAGTTCTTGGAGGATATTTAATTCCATAAAGTCCCTCCGCTTTAGTAATTATGCTGATTAGATGTCAATCTTTAAACTTTGACTATTTTATGAAATTTTACACTAATGAATATATCTATTTTTCTATCTCTGCAATCTGTGTCCTTGGCTTCCTGGTTCCATGGGTTTCTTTTTTCTGATTGTATCTTTGCATATTGTTTTGGGTCAGGGAGTCTACTTCACTGGTTCTTTGATCCTAATCAAATCCTGCATTTGCAGCTTATTTGGATTAGGATTTCCCTTCACATCTACTGGCAGCATATTAACCTATTTTATCTTATGCAGAAAAAGATCTGTAATAAGACCCACAAAATTTTATAACAAATGCTCAGTTTTTGTCTAATAATGGACATTAAATCACATGTAATTTTTGTCAATGAATCTTTGTCTTGTTTATCAATAAAGTGCTCTGTACCTTCCATATCAACCTTCATATGTCAAAGGTCTATCAACCTTTAGTATGTAAGCTGAGAGTGGGGTAATTTTGCCTCTAAATTTAGAATCAGATTCTTGTAGCTAATGACCCCAGAGCTTATCAAGCTCAAGCCTTTACTTCTACAGATATTGAAGTAGGCACCTTACTCGTCTAAGGCCACACAGCACGTATTGATGGAGTGGGGATGAAACTCATGAACCCTGGCTGCACACTTACTTCTTCAGGCTCACCGCAGCTGCACTGGTGAATCTGGTATGGGTCAGCACTTGACGGGTAGGCCTTAGATACACACCTTGCACTCAGCTGTTGCACTCTTCATCCAGGCCACCCCAAACTATAGCCTTGGGAACTGGAGGTGTAGACAGAGGGCTGGCACAGATCCATCCCCCCACTGAAAATGCATATACCACATAGATGCTGGGTAATTATCTTTGTGTCTGTAAACAAACAACAGATCTTTTCATAGTGACAGCAATCCATTTACACTCTCGGATAAGCAATTAATGCTCTATGAAATGTGTACTGTGCTTTGCCCAGGTTAGGGTCTCAGGCCAGTGAAATCTAGAAGAGCAGATAAAGGCAATGTGAGCCATTTCACAGAGCTGAGTGAGTCCTCCTGGGCAGTGAAATTGCTCAGTGGGTAAAAGCACTTGCAGGCACCCTGAGTTCAATTCCCAGATCCACAAGATAGCATCCCAGAGCCAACTTTTGAGAGAGTTGTTCTCTAACCACCACATGTGCACTATGGCACACACACACACACACACACACACACACACACACACACAGACACACACACACACCACACACAGATACACACAGGCACACACACACAGACACACACACAGGCACACACACAGGCACACACACACAGACACACACACACCACACACAGATACACACAGGCACACACACACAGACACACACAGACACACACACCACACACAAATACACACAGGCACACACACACAGACACACACACATACACCACATAGGCACACACAGACACACATATACATACACACACACACACCACATACAGATACATACCACACACACAGATATACACAGGTACACACACACAAATACACAGACACACACAGACACACACACATAGGCACATACAGACTCATACCATACACACACCACACACACAGACACACATACACATGCAGACATACACACCACACACACAGACACACACCACACATACAGATACACACACATGCAGACATACACACCACACAGACACACACACACACACATACACACACACAGACACACGTTGAATCCTTAAACAGAAGCCACATGTCTCAAAAGTATGAAGGTTATTTCCTTCATAAAAACTAGTTTGTAGTTTTATTGCAGAATTTGCTAGTGTAACACATACCCAAGAAAGGACACAGATTAACATAGAGCAGAGAGCTGGTTATTTGAAACTGCCAAGCTTCATTTGGTCTGTCCTTGGACACAGGTCTCACCTGCCAGATGTACTGTTGGGATTTGGTGAAGAGTTTGGCAGTTGAGGTGGCTGAAAGTGTGTAGCTGAGCAGGGAAAAGGAAGTCAACATCCATTCATTATGTTGTTAGTATTTTGCTACATAAAACTGATACATTTGGGCAGTAAAAGACTCAGATTTGACTTTTCAGTATAAAGTGCGAAGACAAGGTTCTCTCCCGCCCGTCTGGTAGATATTCCTGATTTTCCCCTTTTGTTTCCAGAAATTCTGTAACATACAGAAATGTATATATTTTTGCATGTTCTGCCACATTTTAATTTTAAATATGCATTTCTCTACTAACCCTAGACATACCCAGGCAAGTTTACGTTACTTAAAAAAATGGTCACATACAATAGCTTTGTATGCATAGATGGTAATTCAAGCAGAAATTGGCTTTTTAAAAAGATCAGAAATATTGGAGAGGTAAAAGAGAACACACATGCATGTGCAGGTACACACACACACACACATACACATAGACAAAGATTTGAAGGCAAACACCACTGAACCATGACACTGAGTACTGCAGTGGAACCAGCCATTTCCAAAGTGAACAACCCCATAACCACACACAGCACTCTTTATTGGTCTATTTCTTCATCTTTGTTAAGTGGAAGAACCTATCTGTTTGGATAGCACTCCCTCTCTCCCTCCCTCCCTCCCTCCCTCCCTCCCTCCCTCCCTCCCTCCCTCCCTCCCTCCCTCTCTCTCTTTCTCCCTCCCTCCCTCTCCTCCCTCCCTCCCCCCTCCCTCCTTCCCCCTCCCTCCCTCCCTCTCCTCCCTCCCTCCCTCTCCTCCCTCCCTCCCTCTCCTCCCTCCCTCCCTCTCCCCCTCTCCTCCCTCCCCCTCCCTCCCCTCCTCTCCCCCTCCCTCCCTCCCTCCCTCCCTCCCTCCCTCCCTTCCTCTCCTCCCTCCCTCTCTCCCTCCCTCCCTCCCCCCTCCCTCCCTCCCTCTCTCCCTCCCTCCCTCCTTCTCTCTCTCTCTCTGTATTTCTGTCTCTGTCTCTCTGTTCAGTTGTAACTGCTAACTTTCTAACCAATATGAGGAAGTGGTAAATGTCGAAAGTCTTTCCTGTATGAGGCCACACTTGGTGCTTTCTGTAATATCGAGATATGGCTGTCGGGATCTGACATCCTCACGTTTAAGTTATCTTGACTTTCCTAATGAATTCCTGGCTCTTTCCTCTGCTGGGGGCTTGGCTTGACTAGCTGCCTTATATCGGTGGCAATCTACCAAAGCCCTGTAATGTGCTCAGCTCAGGGCGGAACAAATCAGTGTTCTGCCTCACAATTTAAGGAAGGCAGGGGGCTAGTTTTTGTTTTAAGATAAAAATCTTTTGACAAAACATAAACTCCCCAAAACTTCCTTTAAACCAAACAGCATTGTCACACCCGCAAAGCTCCTGTTACTTACACAGCCAGATGACTCAAGATTGCTAACGTTTCTATTCATAAGAACTTTGCTGGCCCGTAATCAGTTCACCAGGCCTTCCCCCACCTTCCTTCCCTCTCCCCCGGGAGACTGACGTTTGGAGTACTACGCTTATTAGAAAAAAAAAAAAGCCCTGTGTTTTCTGCCGGAACTGTTTGTCCCGGGTTTTAGAAAAAGCCACCCTTAGTCAGTCATTTTTAGAGTTCCTTCGCTGAGGTGGGGAAAGGAGGTGAACATGGATTTTAGTCTCTAAGCCTTCCAATCCAGAAATGGGGCATTTATAAAAACAGGTTTAGACCACGGACAGAGTACACTGTTTTACCGACGCCCTGGGTATTCCTCTGAGCAATCACCTACAGTGACATTCCTGTCACCCAGCGACAGGGCTGAGGAGGACGCAGGCGTCCCCTTCTGGGAGTTCCAGGGCCGGTTTCAGCTTTTGCACTTGACCTCAATGCAAACGGGGTCTCTCCTTCCTTTTGGAGCGTTCACTTTCTCTGTAAATTAAAACCAAGCAAACCCACCAAGTCTGTCCTAAAATCCAACGGGTCCCCGAGGCCGGCCGGCGAGCCCCGGCTCGGACCCTCCCCAACTATCCGTCCCGGGGTGCCGCACGGAGCGCACCGGGTGGGCTGGGTGGGCGCGGAGTCCAGCCTGTCCGTCCGTCCGTCCGTCCGCGGGCCGTGGTGGTGGAGCGCGCGGGAGGAGCGCGGCCGCGGCGGGCGGAGCGCGGGCGGCCGGGAGGGGGCGCGGCGGGTCCGGGAGGGCGGCGGAGGCCTCCGAGTCGGAGGCGGAGCGGGGTCGCGCCGGGGTCCCGCGCGCCAGGCCTCCGGCGACGGGGGGAGCCGAGGATCTTCGTGCGGCCCCGCGCCCCGGGCTGGGAACTTGTCCCGCGCGCGTCTCCCGCGGCCGCCCGCTCTCCTCGGCCGCGCCACCCACCCACCCTGCGCCGGCCGCGGCCGCGCGGCTCTCGCTTACAAAGGAGGGCAAATGAGGCGGGCGGCGGCGGCGGCGCGGCGCGGGGGCCCCCGGGCGGCGGGGACGGCGGCCGCCCCCGGCACCACCTAAGACGCCCCCGCGCGCCCGGCCTCGGCCCAGGCCCGAGCCCCGCGGCGGCCACCCGCCCGAGCGCTGCGCGTCGCCCGCGGACCGCGAGGAGGCGGAGGAGCAGGACGAGGCGCCGCCTTCCCCGCGCCGCGCGCCCTCGCCCGCCGCCGTTGTCTGCGCCGCGCGCTGGACCAGTTTGGCGAAGTTGCCGGGGCCCCGCGCCGCCCAGATGTGCGACCTCATCGAGCCGCAGCCGAGCGAGAAGATCGGCAGGATGAAGAAGTTGAGGAGAACTTTGTCGGAGAGTTTCAGCCGCATCGGTGAGTGGGGTCCGCGGTCCCCCGTGCCCTGCCGCCAATCCCCGGGCTCGCTCCCTCGTCCCCGCGCCCCGATCCGTGCTCAGGGCACAAGCCAGGCAGCTGCCACCTCGGGGTGAGCTGCGGACCAGGGATGGAGGGGACGTCGCTGGGGACCCGGAGGAGGGCAGGGACCAGCGGGAGGGCCACCCCTCTCCCCCAGGATCCGGGCTTCATTTGTGGACGTTCCAAGCCTTTAGTTTGGGTTCCTCCTCTCCACCACTAGTATCTTTCGCACCCGCAGTGGACCCGTGAGGGGGGACACCCGGTCCTCACCGCCATCGGGTTCTGCGGCCACCCAGGTTACTTGTTATTTTTAAAGCGCTTTGGTATTAGGTGTTGAACCAGTAATTTAGTTTTGAGAATTGTCGAGACGTTGACATGTGCCTGATGTTGTTTAACGTAGTCAACCTAAAGGAAGTGGGACAGGTACCTTGGGACCTTTTGTTCCGTACTTCGGGTCCTATAAATGGAGATTTGGGTGTTGAGTTCTTAGGAGTCTGAACCTTCCAGCTGCTGTAGAGAAATGTGAGCTGTGAAGTTGTGGGGACTTGATGAATCAGTCTCCTGAACTTGCTCTGTTAGCACAGTTCAGAGGCTATTGTCCTTTAAAAAGATCAACCAACTTAACAAAGAACAAACAAACAACAAAAGACATCAAGGCATGTAGGATACTTAAAAAATAAACCCGTGACATAGGATAACAACAAGACAATGGTGTCATGTGCACTGGATTTGTTAAATTTTGAGTGTTTCTGGCAGAAAGCGCCTCTTAACCTGGAGGTGTAGCTGCCTCCTAAACTGTCACAACTTTCTTTGATACAGGTAACTGTGCAAAGCAAGGGATTCCTGCAAGCCCTCAAACAAGCCTAGGAGAGTGTCCAAGCATACCTTCTGGCCTATGGTTCGCTGTTATCATGTTAATGAAAGTGTTAATTAATCATAAGCAAGCTAATTCCTTAAAATAAAACCCTGATGTGCCAGTGAGTGTCAGTAGTCTGTTGCATAGTTCATTGTCCATACACGCAAACTGTCTTCAAGTGAGAGAAAACAGGGTAAACATTGAGTCAAGCTTATTATTATTAATTTTGTTTGACATTTTTTTTTCTGAGAACACTATGTTATGTGCAGAAGCCAGATTTGTCCAGCCTTTACTTATTGCGTGTGTTGAATGTACACAAACTCACTCTTCTGAGTTAGGCATTCGAATGTGGAGTCTTACATTTAAATGAAGTTTGAAGCCAGGAGGAGTGTGAGAGTGAGGTGTGGAGTCCTGTGCATTATTAACAAGGATGTTTCAGTGCTGGATCCAAAACACCACCCAGGCGGGTTCTGGAGTCCATTAGGGCCTGTTCTAAAGCACATTAACTAGATATTTACTAATGCTAATGATTCCGTTGGAGCCCCTCCAGTTTTGTGTTAAATAATTCATTGCAGTTGAGTCTCAGTAAGAAACCAAGGGCATTAATAGAAAAATCCTGTATGTTTAAATAATTTTAGGGTTTGATGGCTAATCAGTAAAATTTGGGTTAACTGCAGTGTTGGCAAATGGGTATTATAGTTAATTGGGCTTCCTAGGTTATTGAGATTTAGTGATGTGAAAACTCCTTTTGACTTGGACTCTTCTCACAAATGCCTTCTATGGTTATGTGGCTTTTTAATCCGGGCCTTAGGAAACAGTACAGCTTGGTAGAGAAGGCTGATCATTTCTTGTATTGAAAGAAGACCATGACTCAGAAGAGTGGATCTTAGTGTGGTATTTTGTGAAAGAAACTAGTGACATTTTTAAATGATTTTAGCTGTGTGTGCACCAAAACCCAGGATATTTATTAGAAACAGCGCTGCTGAAAAAACATCTTTCTTCTCTGCCTTCCTTCACAGTCAGAAGCAACTGCTCATTTTGATGACTGAGGGTTTTTTGAGGAGCTATAGGCAATGGAATGAGATTTTTTGCAAGGAATGTGGTCTGTGTATCAGATGGGATTCCTGGTGTTGCTGGTCCTAGCTTAGTGACCTTGGATAGATCCCTCAACTTTTCTGAGTCTCAGTTTTTGACGTATCATTTTTAAAAAATTGTTAGCACTTAGTGAAATAATGATTCGATGTCTTATGTAGCATGCAATGTAGACTTAGTAGAGGTTTGCAATGTGTTGTCATTATTAGGGATTAGATCATTCTGCATGACTATAGAATGCAAGAAAAAGAGAAGTGGAGACAGACTTGTAATATAACATCCTGAAAACAGGGGGGGTTTGGAATTGGACCTATCTGGGCCTTTTCCTGCTTGTCTTGGGCAACCAGTAATCTACTTAAACTCCTGTATTCTCACCTGCACATATGTGTATGAGTGTTGTGGAGATTAAGCAAGAAAGAATAACACCATCTGATACATCTATTGCGTGGTGAAGATTGGTATCGGAAGCTCTTGCTAGTTCTGATTACAGTTTGTCCCCTCTTATCTGCTTTTTTTTTCATGGAGAGGTCGAAGAAGAATAAATGGTTTATTCCCGTTGAACAATCCAACAGTACCATGCATTCTCTTCCATTTCTATTCTAAGAGAGCCTTTTAAATATATATACTGACTTTATTTTCTTTTCTTAGCACGATTCAGGTGTAGCGTTGCTATATGGTGAAATGTCCAGTATCATTGTTCAGTCATACAAAATCACTACTCATTTATCTAGAAAATGATGACAGTTCACACATGCATATGATATTCAATAAATGATTATCATTAACAATAATTCTGAATACAAAAGGTAGGAATGCTTAATTTGTCACACATCATACATAGATCATGCTGACTTGGTCGCCCTCAACCCAAATGTAACTGCTCTGAGATTACTGCATTATGAAAGGTCAAATTTCAAGCCGCGGGGCTCTAATTTATGACATCTGCAAGGCAGTGAGTACAGTGTAGCTGTAGTTCCCTTATAAGATGAGTGTAATTGAATTTTAAAGTCAGCCATCCATTTTCACAGTGAGTATTTACAGTTTCCTGCTCAATAGTGTCAGTGTGGTCCCTGTTTAGGAATCACTGTTCTTATCCTATGCCTATTCCTTTCCTTCCCCACTTAAAACTTTTCAGCTAGCCAAGTCAACAGGAACTTAATTGCTAAGTAGCTGAAATGAGCTACAACCCAATTCTTTCCCCCTGGATTTTACAGGAGCCTCAGGCAGATGAAGGCTGGGACATGTCTGTATGATGAGGTCCTATGACATGTCTGTCTGTATGATGAGGTCCTGTGACATGTCTGTCTGATGAGGTCCTATGACATGTCTGTCTGTATGATGAGGTCCTGTGACATGTCTGTCTGTATGATGAGGTCCTATGACATGTCTGTCTGTATGATGAGGTCCTATGACATGTCTGTCTGTATGATGAGGTCCTATGACATGTCTGTCTGTATGATGAGGTCCTATGACATGTCTGTATGATGAGGTCCTGTGACATGTCTGTCTGTATGATGAGGTCCTATGACATGTCTGTCTGTATGATGAGGTCCTATGACATGTCTATATGATGAGGTCCTATGACATGTCTGTCTGTATGATGAGGTCCTGTGACATGTCTGTATGATGAGGTCCTGTGACATGTCTGTATGATGAGGTCCTATGACATGTCTATATGATGAGGTCCTGTGACATGTCTGTATGATGAGGTCCTATGACATGTCTGTCTGTATGATGAGGTCCTGTGACATGTCTGTCTGTATGATGAGGTCCTATGACATGTCTGTCTGTATGATGAGGTCCTGTGACATGTCTGTCTGATGAGGTCCTGTGACATGTCTGTCTGTATGATGAGGTCCTGTGACATGTCTGTCTGTATGATGAGGTCCTATGACATGTCTGTCTGTATGATGAGGTCCTGTGACATGTCTGTCTGTATGATGAGGTCCTATGACATGTCTGTCTGTATGATGAGGTCCTGTGACATGTCTGTCTGTATGATGAGGTCCTATGACATGTCTGTCTGTATGATGAGGTCCTGTGACATGTCTGTCTGATGAAGTCCTGTGACATGTCTGTCTGTATGATGAGGTCCTGTGACATGTCTGTCTGTATGATGAGGTCCTGTGACATGTCTGTCTGTATGATGAGGTCCTGTGACATGTCTGTATGATGAGGTCCTGTGACATGTCTGTCTGTATGATGAGGTCCTACGATGACATTCCTTCATTTTGAATTCTTTCCTAGAGAAAGGAAGTTTGTGCTTGATATTTGAGGTGAACCCATGCGTACCATTTCTTTAAAGGATGTGGTTGGTACAAAGAGGAAGCTGTGATTAGGCTGAATTCTTGTGGGCTTGTCTCTCTGCCGTAGGTGCATATTTCTAGATTTGACTATCATTCATGAGGCCTTCTGTCAGGAAGTTCACTTTACATTAATGTAAAGTTAAAGGCTCCGACACACAGTGTAACTGCTTCCCCATATTCTTTCCCAAAGTAGCTAGAAAAGCTTTTAATTTGGGCCTGGAAGTTTAGCTCAGTGGTGAGAGCTTACCCAGTATGTGTGAGGCCCTGAGCTCTGTGCCTAGTATGCGAGAGGGGCAGAGGGGAGGGGATATTATGGTAATGGAATTTGTGTTTATGGTTCTTACATAAAATTACACATGCCTTTCATTTGCCAAAACTCTAGTGTTTGGGCTGGAGAGATGGCTCAGAGGTTAAGAGCACTGACTGCTCTTCCAGAGGTCCTGAGTTCAATTCCCAACAACCACATGGTGGCTCACAACCATCTGTAATGAGATCTGGTGCCCTCTTCTGGCCTGCAGGCATACATGCAGACAGAACACTGTATACATAATAAATAAATAAATCTTTAAAAAAAAAACCAAAAAAACAAAAAAACCAAAACTCTAGTGTTTATCAAAGTATGAGATTCTCTCTCTTTGCCAGTGAGGTAGGACTCACTAACGACACATATTACTTTGTCTCTTCTGCTGCTAGATTTTGTATTGGCACCAAGAGTTAGTGAGCAGTATGGCTGGAAGACAGGCTAGTGAATGGACGTCGCCCAATGGCCAGTTCTGAAATGGAGATTAGCGAACTTGCCATGGGAGTACACAGCAGGAGCTCACCTCTGTGCTGGGTGAGGAACTGGAAGCCTTTTAGGAGTGTCCTCTGAGCTGAGGACCAAATAGACTATCTGATCATAGTAAATGACTTAATATTTTTCCTTTTGTTAAACCAGAGTAGCACAATCGGCCTGTTGTGGCACGATATCCTTGAGGACAATTGTGGTTTTACATTTACATAAATGATTAATGACAATCAGGGAACGTAATCAATAACAAGATGTTGTGTGCATGTTTAGGTCAGAGTTTATTCATCAGTGACCTGATAGCTATCTGGCAAGGACACCTTGGTCTCTGTTACACTATTAACTGCGTTCTAGGGCAAGGATGCAATATTTAGAAGAAACCGTGTCAGGTATCACTCTAACACTGGAAAGGCGTCTGTTGAGTAATCGACTTTTTGGTCCAAACCTGTTCTTCCTTGCGGTGCACAGGGCCCGAGCACCCCATGCAGTGGAGAGAGTCTGCCTTCCTTTGTTGCTTAGCAAATGCACCTACATTTTTTTCTTTATTGTCCTCCTTTTCTGACTAATCTGAGACCCACCCTTTATGGTTTAGGATGGTGGGAATTGTCAGAACTAAGAAGGGAAGAGTGGGCCGGTGTGAATAATTGAGAACGCCCACCCCACCTCATTCATTCCTCGGTTTCAGTCCGAAGCGGGACAGCATCCACTGCAGCACATCTTTGCTCAAGGAAACACACGTCTAAACTTCCAGCGCTTTTGCAATGTCCACAGGAGAGAAAATAGTTTTGAAAGTTTGTCTTCTGAGTCACAAGTTTTGCAAGGGCTGTTGTGTGGCTGCACTTCATGCACACTTGCTAACTGATTGATGGATGCAGCTGTAATTCCATGCTCACATTCTTCTACTTGGTGTTTGAAGTCACTGCTTTTCTAAAACATTACTTTTTTGAAAAGTGGAGAAACTTGTTTATATTTATGTCACTAATGTTTGGTAATGGCCTTGCCAGACAAGTATATTAATTCAAAGACTTTCATTGTTGACTAGGTGTGAGAGTTTCTAGATTAGAAGTTAAATTCTAGTGAAAATTAGTCAGTAGAATCAACTAGAATCTTCTTCCTTTCCTTCAGGTTTAGTGTAAGTTAATAATTCTGTAATGAAAATATGCATGTGACTGATTTCAGGAACAGCCGTTGTGGCCGGTACAAGGACTGTGTTTTAGTTTTCCATTCAGAGCAACTTGTTCTCTAACACCATAAGTGGACAGTCTGTTTTAAATCAGTGTTTTGGGCTAAAAGGGGAAGACTAAACTAACTGATAAGTGTTTTACCTGCCTTAGCCAGCCTGCACCCTGCCAGCTCACCACCACAGCCACAGACTTGTGGACCTTTGAGAAAAACAAATTTATGATCTGAAACAGAGAGAAAACCTTTTCAAAATTGCTGGAAAGCCAGGCATGGTGGCTCAAGCCTGTAATCCCAGCATTCAGGAAGCTGAAGCAGGATTACTGTTATTTCCAGGCCAGACTGGGTTACAGAGTAAGACCTTGTCTAAAAAACCACACCACACCACACCACACCACACACCACCACACCACACCACATGAGTAGAATATATAAATTATTACTTAGGAGTTTCTGCTTAGACTCATTAATTTCTCAGAACTTAATTGCCAGAATTTTTCATTGCTTTTCATTGCTTTTATCAGAGCATGACCTTTCAAGCAACAGATACCCCCACCTTTTCATCCAGGATAGGACTCTCTAATATAGGCCTGTAAACACCTATGCAGGATTTTGTAGATTTGAAACATTTCTGCAACTGGTTAGTTTCAGAGAAATTAGCTGTTTTGCGCCTTTTCATCACTATGAAACATTGTAACTGTAGGATTTAATGAACTGATATTTGACAACTACATATAATATTCCCTTTTTCTTTAGAGAGAGATAAAATTCCTTTTCCAAGGTTAAGTGTATTTAAGATAAATCTGAGGTATTTGTTAGCTCCTGTGAAACATTTTCAATGTGTTCTTTTTGGAACCACTGGACTATAAAATCCATCATGTTAAATGTTTGAATTATGTCTCTTATTCCACACAGTGCTCATTTGATGATGCTTGGTCTTTATTACCCTGCTCAAACTTTCCTTTGTACTAAAACATCACTTAAACACTGTGCAGAATGTGTGTCATCCTAACAAGTGGCTTGGGAGGTCCACAAACCACACAGGAGGAAACACCAGGTGTTGGCGAGGAAATTTGTTTGAGATTACTTTGTGTTCCTTTTATACTTCCATTAAAACATGTTCTGCTGAAGAAGAGGTAGGGGAGGCTATGCGTGTTTCTCTTCCTTATTCTCGAGAATGCTTCATTTACATATTTATGAAAGTGTTTCACAGATGCATGCTGTGCTGTTCTTGCTCTGATTTGCAGTTTTTGTGTTTATATCATGACATTGTTATTCAGGTGGGGGTACAGTTTTGCTTTCTGAGATGAAAACACTGTGCTGCGCCCTCCCCCCCTTTCTGTCTTCTGGAACTTAGATTCTCTGGGATGCTTCACTATAACTGTTTCCTTTCTCTTTTTCTTTCGTAGCTCTGAAGAAAGACGACACCACCTTTGATGAGGTAGGCGAAAATTTCTTGCTCTGATGTAAAGGTGTATTTATTTATGTTAGATAGAGTCCATAGGGGCCAACTTTGTGCTTAGAAACAGAAAAAAAAATCTTAAGAAAAACCGCTAAGAAACAAGAGACAACATTTGTTTACTTGGTTACCCTATATTAGTCTCCAATCTCAAATAGTCATTTGAATTTTATAGTGATCATCAGAAAAGTGTCTGATCCAATAAACAAAAGACACATGCAGGCCTTTGTGTTGTGTCTTCTTGCTAAGGGTGGTGCTTAAGAAGCCCACTGTGATGCGCATGTGTGGGGCAAGTCCAGAGCTGTTGATAAGTTGGACAGCAAGGCTCCTTTGCAGGACTTGCTGAATCAGGGTGTGATGTGCTGATACCACAGATTGTCTGCAAGGCTCCCAAAGGAGAAGGTGACTTTTTCTGTTCTAGTTTCCCTGTTCTTGGAGGATAAGATGGGTCTCTATTCACTGGCTACAAAGTGGTTTAAAAAAAATGCCTACATTCATATGTAACAAAGCATTCTGAATATGATTTTAAAACTGTACATTCCTGAGCTTTTGTTACTGTTTCCAGGGTGTTATAGAGGGAAGTATTTCATTGTACACATCTAAAGCCAGTCACATGGATGTTGCGAATTGGCTGTATGTATACATTGTATGTAGTTACACATAAACAGAGATGTTTCTACACCTTGTGCTTACCCCACAGTCTAATGAATGCATAGAGTGGTTGGCTTTGGTTGTTTAATACTCTCAAATTCTATGAAAGATGCTACCAATTCCCCCTCCACTGTGGTGAGGAAAGGACACTTGTGCTCATGGAATGTCCCTTTGGCCATGTGCTGGTCCTGTTCCCCAGGGAGCGCCACTCAGGGCGAGCCTGCTGCTCAGGGCCAGCCTGCTGCTCAGGGCCAGCCTGCTGCTCAGGGCGAACCTACTGCTCAGGGCCAGCCTGCTGCTCAGGGCCAGCCTGCTGCTCAGGGCCAGCCTGCTGCTCAGGGCCAGCCTGCTGCTCAGGGCCAGCCTGCTGCTCAGGGCCAGCCTGCTGCTCAGGGCCAGCCTGCTGCTCAGGGCCAGCCTGCTGCTCAGGGCCAGCCTGCTGCAGGCTGGGATTTCTGGATGGGGCCAGCACCATTTGGCTCTCATGGTCTGTTGCTTCATCGCTGCACCTGTTCTAACCTTGCTGGTCCGAGCTCTGTAAAGCCATGTTCCTGGACTCCAAAGCACCCTTCCCAGGCAGCTTTCCTGGAGCATCCTCCTAAGCTTAAATCCTCTAGAATGAAGGAGTAGAAGAAAATTTTCTTTCCCATTCTAGTAGATAATACTGTTTTCCTCCAAACCTGTATTTCTGGAATTTCTACTGTTTTGTTACTGAGATATCTGTTTTCAAGAGAGTTTTTTTTTTTTTTTTTTTCAGGAAGAATCAGAGTGAGAATATTGGGCACCTTTTCTTTCTTTATAAAGAAAAATCTCCCCTATAATTATGGAAGTAATTTAAGTCTACATAAAGAGAGACTTAGAGAGAAAGGGAGAATAAAGCTCTTCAGTCCTGCTATCCAGATATAACCACTGTTGAATAGTCTTGCTTCTTTCTCCAGGTTTTAAAACCGTAACCCATCATTATACCCCTTTCCAACTGCAAGCCATGGCACATTCCTGCATGTCTTCATAGGCTCCTCCCAGTCATTGTAAGGAATTAAAAAACAAAGCAAATAAACAAGAAAATGCCTCCTTTCTTGCTTATGCACAGTGTTGTATGTGCGTTAGTCTGTCTCACAACTGTGTGTACATTTGTCTAAACCAGCACATAAAACTGAGGCTGGACAGAGAAGAGGGTAAGGAGTATAGAAGGACGTCACAAGCCCCTAATACTCCTTTAATCGTGCTTCTGAAACTCTGTACAACCAGAGTTTGGCCATTTGAAACAAAAGCATCATCAGCTCTCACACCGCATTTTCCTTGTTCCATGGCACAGAGTTTTTTTTTAATATTATAAATCAGAAATTCACAGGATGCTAGACCTAGAAAAGTGGCAGAACCCATCATTTCCCTATCCTGTCGTTTCGCAGATGAGCACATTAAGATGCAGAGGGCCAGAGTAATTTTCAGCTAGTTAAGGAAAGCATAAGGTCTTGATCTGGGAGGGCAGCCGCAGTGCAGGCCTGCCTCGGGGTAAATGCTAATGCACGTGCAGTTGTGCAAGGCTCCTCTTCCTACAGGTCTGCAAATGGTGGTATCTTCCTTTCAGGTGACTTGAGCTGATTAAATAAATTAGTGTATATAGAGCTTTCAGAAGAATAACTGGAATACGGGAACTGGCAGAGTTTGTGTTATCATCTCCATTTCGGTCTTCATTGATGTGCTAACCATGATAATCTACCTTCTGCAATTGGTCCAAGGGTGATGGAAGAATTCAATTAACAATTAAGGCTGTGGAGGAGATTTCATTTCAGATATACCACTAAACTTCCATATAAGGCTTTGTGTAATTTTCGTATTAAGGGGTGAAAATATTATCTAAACTCCACCCTTTTTTATCCTCCACAAGGGGATGCCACATTCACCCTTGTTACCCTCGGGCACACTGCATGTGGTTAACATTCAATAAGTGTCTGTTCAGTAAGAGCAACTGTCTGTTGCAGAGGAGCAGAGAGCCATGAGCTGAGTGAAGGCAACATGGCTTCTCATTTGCTGCTTCTTAGCTATTTGGGCAAGTTATTAACGTGGTCTTGGTTTTCCAAGTCAGCCAGTTAGACTGCGCTCTTCAAAATGCTTTGGGCTCTAGTGTAGGATTCTACATAAAAGTCTGCTGCTTTTATGGTGGGGGGTGGGGAATGGGCCCTGGAGAGGTGGCTCAGTGGTTAAGAGCACTGGTTATTCTTCCAGAAGACCCAGGTTCAATTCCCAGCAGCCACATCGCAGCTCACAACTGTCTGTAATTGTAACTCCAGGAGATCTGACACCTTCACACAGACACAATGCAGGCAAAAACACTAGTGTACATAAAGTAAAAAAAAATAAAATAAAATAGTTAATTAAAAGTCTACTGCGATCTCAGAGGAGCACTAGATATGTGCTTGTGCTTATATAAATGGGAAGTAACAGATTTTTGAGGATCATTTTCAGATTGTCTGATAGAAGTTTTCTTGAACGTGTGGTTTTCTGATTTTTTTCCCCTCTCCTTATGTTGGAGTCCAATCTGTACAGTCTCTTGGAATTCACTTGAGACTGGAGTCTTGCAGCTTGAGGGCTAGGTCAGTTTCTTAGCTATGCGGCAGGGTGTGGCCACACTCTCTCCTTACTCGGATTTTATGAGCTTCAGACTCCTTATCGGAGGGAGCGGCAGAGGGTGCCTGGCCTGGAGTGTGGGTGCTACTCCAGGAGTAGTGTGAAGATTCCTTTCAGGTGTGTGTGAATGTTTGACCTTGAACAGGGGAGGAAAATATGCATTAGTTAGTTACTTGCTCTCTGACTGTGATACTCTGCTGATTTTTAAAACAGCATGAAATTGTATTCAGGAACTATGTAAAGTAGATCGTGTGTGTGTGTGTGTGTGTGTGTGTGTGTGTGTGTGTGTGTGTGTGTGTTTACATATGACTAGTTTGCAATTAAGTATAGAGGCCTTCAGGCATTTTGCAGGAAGAGGTAGTGAATGTTGCTGAAGCTCCTCATAGTTGGAGACAGGAACGTGTCTTTTTATTTTATTTTATTTTATTTTATTTTTTTTCGAGACAGGATTTCTCTGTGTGGTTTTGGTGCCTGTCCTGGCTCTTGCTCTGTAGACCAGGTTGGCCTCGAACTCACAGAGATCCGCCTGGCTCTGCCTCCCAAGTGCTGGGATCAAAGGCGTGTGCCACCGCTGCCAGCCTGGAGACAGGAACTTTTAAGGATGATTATTAGTACTTCATTCACTGTGCATTCATTTGGACCCTGACTAAAATGGTGACCAGTTGATGAACTGTGAGTTGAATCTGTAACTTTTGGATGCACTAATCAGTTTTAGGATTTCCAAAGAATTTTTCCCTCCGAGTTTTAAACTTATTTCCACAACCAGCTGAAGTTTGGATCTACAGGGTTTGGTGTAATCTGTGGCAAAAATGAGGGAAGTAAATAGGTAAATGCTGGGTGAACAATCTAGCTAGATAGAAGGTAAAAGAAGGTTGGTTTCTTACGCCTTTGTTTTTACTGGGCATGGTAGTAACACCAGGATGCCTCTCCATTCAGTGGAGGAGATTCGGCAAACTTTCTGAGTGGCTTGGTGGCCACATTCTTCCCTAGGCAGTAAAACTACACATGCCTTCATACTGACTCTCAGGCTTATACTTAATGATTTTTGGAATAATTATGATGCCTAGTATACAAAAGATGAGAGAGTACAATTATTCTTCACCCATGTAAAACCACCATATACAAAGTCTTTTGCGTGTTGGAGGCAAAAGCTTCAGCAAATGTGAGTGCATACACATAGAAAAAATTGGAAACCTCTGAAGTTACAGCGATCCATAAATTAAATGAGAACTTAAACTGTAAAGTTTGGTTTTGTGCTGTTACAAAATGTTGACCCTCCTTGGCTTTTTGGTGAGGAGTACAAAAACTTTAATGTTTGAAATAAATCTTTGAAACGTGAAGCGTTTCATTTGAGTATGGTATTAAATAATTCAGCTCTTATTTTGTGGTGGAAAATCCTCCTAATATGTGAGCTTTCTAGCCATGCTTGCTCTGGTCATGTTTCTTTCTAACCCCAAAGGGTCTCCCACCCTTTTCACTCTGAAATCCTAGGGAAATGTATACAAAATATATTAAAATCTTTATTTAAAAAAATCTTATCTGGGAGTACTCAGAAATATATTTTAGAGACAAACTTACAATACATATTTACCTTAATAATTCTTGTAGATAGATGGGAACAGCGTACACCTATTTTAGCTTTCAATCTAGAGCATGGCCCCTGTTACTCACATAATGACATAATGCTTGAGATACTAATTGCAGCAGTGATTGGTTTTATGAGACACTGGCTGGGGTGCAGGGATGATCCTGGACCCTGTTTTCCCGTCATTGTGATTGTCTCTCTCGTGGCCTCCCAGTGTCTGTGGGACTATACATGGCATTCAGCAGTCCACACTCAGGGTTTCCTCACTTCCGGAACTCCAGCCCACCTCATGCTCATCAGGGTTCCAGAGGGACGCGGGCCAGTCTTCCCATTCTCTCATTTCTGCTGTTCTCACCCGTCTTTGCTGGTGCCTCTGCCCACCCATCCCACTGCTCTGGCTCTGCCCATTGGCCTTCTTTGTTTTCATTCACGACAGGGCCCTCAGTGGCGTACCCCTTTGCACATCATCTGTAATCTCTGTCAGCGTGGATTTTGACCTGCCGTCGTTTCCTCTCACCCAGTGGCTGCCAGGAGCTGCTCGAGGAAATCCCTCTGCAAATAAATCTATCAGTTCCTGCTGTTGCTGCACCCTCAGGCAACGGAGCAGCTGTACCACTGGCCTGTGTGCTGCCGACCCCTTCCTGCTCCCCTCAACCCCGTTCCTTGTCTCTGGTCGATGACTTTCACTCTATATTCATTTCCTAGGACTGTCAGAGGAGAGTGCAGCAAATGGGTGGTTTCAGCAACACCCATTTCTGGAGATGAGAAGTCTGAAATCCGAATGTTGACGAAAGTTAGTGCCTTCTACGAGCTGTGAGAGAAGGATCTCTCCTTAGCTCCCTCTCCTTGGCTTGTAGATGCTGGCTTCTTCCGGTTTCTTTATGTCATCTTCCTTCTGTGTGTCTGTTTATTGCTTTCCCTGCCTCCCTGCCTCCCTTCTTCCCTGCCTCCCTGCCTCCCTCCCTCCCTGCCTCCCTCCCTCCCTGCCTCCCTCCCTCCCTCCATTAGGACTTACTATACAGCCAAGACTATCCTTGGACTCAGGACTCTCTTACCTGTGCATAGCAAATGCTGGTACTAACTTTTTCCTTTTTTATCAGGGCATCTTTCAGATTGATCAGGTGCTCGATCAACCCCAGTGTAACCCCCTCTTAATTGAATTATGTCTGCAACAATCCTTTTTCCTCCTTCTCAAATAAGGTCACCTCTGGAAGTATCGGAGTTAAAACTTAGACCTGTGAGTTCTTAGTGGACAGAGATCAACCATCGCAGCCTTCCTTTTCTGAAAGCACTCACTAGGTCTTCACTGCCTCCCCACATCTGCCTCCCACACCAGCCTTTCCCTTCCCCCTGACTGCAGAGGGCTGTGCGCCTTTTCTCCTGTTTTCAGGCCACTTTGTCTTCCTGTCCCCCGGCCCTGTCTCCCGCTCTGCTGTTCGGGAAGCTTGCAAAATTGATTCCCTTCTATATTTTCCGTCGCTCCGTTTTCCTAGAACCTCCGCCACAGGCTCTGACCGCACTTCACTCATCCTGGTCTTCTCTTTTGTAACAGCAGCCCTCTGTCCTCTGAGATCATTTCTCATGTTCTCATTGAGTGTCTCGTCTGTGCCTTGCCTTTGGCTACCCTCTTATTATAGTCACACCAGGGTGTCTGACTCAGCTTCCTATTCCAAACTCTGCTCTGGCTATCCAGCTACCCAGTCAGTTGTTTCTGCCTTTGTAGCTCCAGTCATCCTGGTCTCAGCACACACAAAATATTAGTAATTCCTGTGGTTCCCAAACCAACACTTTCTCTCTTCTTTAACTTAGAAACTGGCTTTCCCAGCTGTGTGACTTCTAGGCTGAGAATCTGTTGTCATCTTAAATTCTCCAGCCCCTCATGCAGGCGCTGGCTTGGCTCTTCTCCCTGTGTTCCCGTGATTCCCACCACTAATTAGGACACACAGTTTCGACATCTCTTGCCTGGCCTTGTGGTTGTCTACTGACTGGCTATCCTGTCTATGGCTTCCTTTCCCTTCTGACCTGACGTAAGATCTCCCATACAAATTGCGTTCTTATATTCCCACCTTTAAGGTCTTTGTCATAAATTCAAGTTCACTCTCCTGGCTTGACTTTCAAGGCTTTTCACAGTCGATTCTGTTCCGGCCCCGCCACGCCTGGCAGACATTTATCCAGTGTTGTGGTGCCCTCATTACCGTGGCCTCCGCTGCGTGCCTGTTCAGTGCTCGGTCACTGTCACTGTCTTATCTCAGCTCCTCTTTGGTCCCATGACTCCATTGTTCCTCCATTTCAGCCTTGCCCAAACGTCGTTCTTGTCATGATCTTCCCCTGTGCACAGACCCACGTTTCTAGTGCTTATGGATGCCTGATTCGTGCCAGACTCTGTGCTTAACCTGCTCTCCGTTTAGTTGAACTCAGAGAGGTAAATGTTGAATTGTTTATCAGGTGGCCTCCCATGGCATTTTTCAGTCTTATTCTGTATTATAGGAGTATTCTGCATTATCTTCTTTGGTTTTTACTGTGGTTATGCCTGTGTAGACGGATTTTTCTTCGGGCAGCCAGTTCACAAATAACGAAGTGGAGACTTATTAATTATGAAAGCTCGGCTATAGCTTAGGCTTGTTCCACTAGCTCATATTATAACTTAAATTAAGGCAGTGTATAGTAATCGATGTTTTGCCTCATGGCTTTTTACCTTTCTTTCCCTGCATCTTGATTATCTCCTCCAACTTCCTGTCTCTGCCCAGAAGCCTGTCTATGCCTCTTGCCTGGCTATTGGCCATTCAGCCTTTTATTACACCAATCACAGCAATACATTTTCACACAGTGTGCAAATATCCCACAACATGCCTGCTTATCTTTGATGCTGTGGATCACAGTGTGCTGGCTAGTTTTATGTCAACTTGAAACAGTGAGGGTCACTGGAGAGGAGGGAGCCCCAACTAAGAAAATGCCACTATAAGGTCAGGCTGCAGGCAAGTCTGTAGGGAATTTTCTTAATTAGTGATTGGTGGGGGAGGGCCCAGACCATTGTGGTTGGTGCCATCCCTAGGCTGGTGGTTCTGGGTACTATAAGAAAGCAGGCTGAGCAAGCCATGAGTAGCAAGATAATAAGTAGGACTCTTCCATGACCTCTGCATCAGCTCCTGTCTCCATTTCCTGCCCTGAATTCCTCAGTTGATGTGGAAGCATAAGCCAATAAACCCTTCCCTCCCCAAGTTTCTTTGGTCATGGTGTTTCATCTCAGCAATAGTAACCCTAGCTAAGACACACAGGAACCTACAAACTATTGTTTGATTATATCAGAAGTCAAGAAATCTTTGTATTTTAAGTTCATTATGTTGCATCATTTGAAAAAGAACCTCAATTCTCCTGAATTTTTTGTTGGAAATTTAGTTTAAATTTTGCATGTTTAAAACTTTCTGTGTTCTTAAGATTTCTATTCTAAAAATGTTTGATCAGATTTGCCATCTCCCTAATTATGGTAGACATAATTACCATAATTATGTCTCTTCCCGGCCAGTGGCTGGAATGTCTGGGTAGTGCTGTACAGACTCAGAGAGGAAGTACATGCCATGAAACGCAAAATGTATGACATTTGGGGGAATTAGTCACCTTCATTTTGACAAGACAAGAGAGTTAATAGAAATCGAAAGCCCAAGTGTAGCATCCTGTTTCTGCCTTGAGCACCATCCTTCTGCCAGCAGGAGCACCAGACTGCAGCTGTGACTCCTGGGAGGGTGAGTACTCCCTCCTGCCTCCCTTATTTGTGTGTGTGTGAATTCATTCGTGGAAAGCTGACCTCTGACATTGGAAGAGTTTCTGTGTTGCATAAGTACTTACATTTTTCTTCAGCAGGTAGAGTTTGAAGCACCAGTTTATAGAGCGTTAGGTGCCTTGGCTGTGGCCGGGGTAGTCTCTTAGCCGCAAACATGATGATTGGAATTGGCCAGTCAAGGGTGAGAAGTCTGAGGGTTTTCTCAGGTCTTGAATCTGTGGTCTGCATTTGATATCTAAAACTAAAGAATCTGTGTCTTTTCTCATTCTTGATGTTTCATGTTCCTAAGGGTATAATTACAAACCATTTGAACCAGCAATTTTTTTTCGCAAACTTATTTTCTTAAGGCCATATCAATATTTCTAAGTTTCTTAAATGAGCATTTTTGACATTTTATGACAATAATAAAAGTAATACATTTCCCTGGTGAGTCTGTTTTGTTTTACTTTTAATATATAGTCGTTTCTCATTTTTTTCAATTCATTATTTAGGTTTAGCATTGCATTTTTTCTTAATATTTAGTTTTATTAACTATTTTGTTACCTACTTCTTTTTAAAAGCATATGAGCCTAGGGATTTTCTTAATTTTTTTCTGAATAATATGAAATAATGGCAGCAATATTTATTACACAGTAATTTTAAAATAAGGAGATACTTTTCTTTATATATTTTTTGTTGTTTAAAGTTTATTTTATTATTTTGTGAGTGTAAGTGTTTGCCTACATACGTGCATGTACATCATGTGTGTGCCTGGTGCCCAGAGGGCTCAGAAGAGGGCATTGGATCACCTGGAACTGGAGTTACAGACAGTTGTGAGCTGCCATGTGGGTCTTGGGAATCAAACCCAGGTCTACTGGAAGAGCAACTGGTGCTCCGAGCTGCTGAGCCATCTCTCCAGCCCTTCACATATTTTTAAATACCTCATCCGAATGGTACAACATTAAGTTATATATATATATAATGTATTAAAAATCTTTTTATGGTTTTTATGAGCAGATGGGAGAAAAATATCTCAACAATATGTGGTTGTATTCCCAGGAAAGTTCATAATGGTTTTCTCAGTGATAAAAATGCTTTTTTCTTTTGTTTTGTTCTGCAACAAGGTCTTGCTATATAGCCCTGGCTAGCGGTGTTTGCCGTGTGGCTTAGGATGGCCTTGGATTCATAGTGTTCTTCCCGCTTCGGCTGCCCAAGTGCTGGGCTCACAGGCAGGCATGTCACAATCCAGCTCACAAAAAAAAAAAAATATATATATATATATAATCATTTCATGTAGGTGCTGAAAGAGGCAGAGAACTCAGGGATGCTTGGATGCTGGATTCTGTGTCCTTATTTGTTCCTTTTCAGTCCTAGGACCTCCATATGTGAGATGGCTCTATGGTGTGAAGTTTGGATGGTATCTTCATAGTCAGGGTTCGGGAGTCATAATACTAACCTACTATTCCTCAAATGTGTTATGCAGGTCTGTGTTCCAATCAGTTTAAGTGCTGAAGTGTGCAACTGATTTTCTTTAAAAACTATAGCAGATTGATGCCAATCTTTCAGTGTATTTTAATGGTTCTCTGGGAAGGGAAAGAAAGGGAGAGAGTTGTAATTAGAATACCACACACTAGACACATCCCAGGGTTTGCCAACGAGAACATGTCAATCATGATCTTATCCTCCATAGCGTATGTTTTGGTGGAAGTCAACTAAAATATGTCTGTATAATTTAGTTCTTGCTTTAAGGCCCGACAGTGACTCTACCTTAGTTATCTCTGGGTATTTATTTATTCTGCTTTAAAAGAAGAAGATGGTACTGGTGCTATGAAGCAGCAGTGGCCCCTGGGAAAGGAGGGGAGAGTTTTCTACACATTCCCTGAGGATTAGGGTGTAGGCCTCTCAAGTCTTTGCTCTATTCATACGTTGCTGCTGGAGGTGGCCAGAGTCAGTGTTGGGGCTTTTCACATCCTTTAACTGTGTGCAAGTGATAACAATGATGAGGAGCCCTCTTTGAAAATTCCCACTGCTGACATTGTGGGGAGAAGTTGAAGATGGATATTGCTACATTTATGTGCACCCTGAACTTTTTAGAACGGCTCAGTTTTAGAACATGATTTCTGAGTTTTGATTCAGAAAGTGGGGTTTTCTTAGTTCTACAATGTATACTTTTTTTGATACCAAATTAATATTCCAGGTACTTTAACCAAAAGAAAAGCTAAATCAGCTATACAGAAATTTTTAACAAAGGGAAATTATTCAATGACAGATAAAATGAATTTTTTGTTATTTTCTTGAAAGCCTTTTCATTAATCTAGATGAATGGTAGATAAAGAAGAAATAAAGATTGATGAGATAAACTTTTTGTTAGGAATTGACATTCAGGGCCTGAATTACAGATTCTTTTGTGTTACAGGTGCTCATTTATTTTCCGACTTCAGCACCCTGGCTCTCTTTAGATGGCTTTCAGGTGAATATGATGGAGAACGTCCCTAGTGCTCACTTCTCCCCTCTTAAAAGGCAGACTACTACATCTTACAAATGAGGATCCTTGGGTCATTAGATATTGGGGTTCAGGTGTGCGAAAGGCTGGATAACATATGGCCTGTGCCCAGATGCCTTAATTGAGTTTGGGACTTCCCCCCGGGGGTTTTCATGACTCTGTCTAAATGATATGTTACATGTGCAACCAAAGGTACTTTAGTCACAGCGAGAAAAAAGCAAACATGTACTTTGCAAAGCACACTGCAGATTTCTGAGTAGTTATTGGGGGATGAAAACAGGAGAAACTGTAGGACTGATGTTAACTGTGTGACTGACTTTAACTGTATGACTGACTGACGTTAACTGTGTGACTGACTTTAACTGTGTGACTTCACTTTTGCCTGAGCCGTTCTATGTTCTGCATTCCCTGTGTTTCGCTGACTACGTTGTCTGGAGTTCGCCTCTGGAGTAACATTTTACCTGGATGCCCTGCGTGAGAAATACTGCATAGGTACCATGTGGATAAATGATAGATGGCATACAGACTGTGAAGGATACAAAGTTCTCACAGAGACTGCCTATGTTTGGTAGTAATCCTAGCCTTTGAGTAGCTTTTCCTAACAAGGCATAATGACCCAGAGTATTACTTTGATTTTCATATTTGTTTGTGTGTTTTTTTATTATTTGTTTGTTTTAAGGAGAAAGAACATAAAATTATGTGGTTAAGGAGGTGGGACTATTTGGTGGAAATTGGAAGGGAATACATGAGCAAAATATATTGTCTGAAAAAATTTCAATAATTTTTTTTTAAAAAGAATGGATTTCTGCAATAAATAGGACATTAAAAAGCTTTATTTATTTATTTATTTATTTATTTATTTATTTATTTAATCTGTGTATTTGCTTGAATATATGTGAGCCTCATACATGCAGGAGCCTGAGGAGGCCAGAAGTGGGTGTTGGTCCCCTGGAACTGCAGCATCTTGCAGTAGTGAGCTGCCACATGGGGGCTGGGAAACAAACCCAGGTCCTCTGCAAGGGCATCAAGTGCTCTTAAACACTGAGCCCTCTCTCCAGCCCAAGCTATACTGAGCTTATTGAAAGAAAACCAAGGCCTAAGGGCATCAAATAATTACATTAGTAAAAATGAAATCGGAGAGAACTTCACTGATTAGTTATTGTGAAATCAAAGGGGTCTCTTCCCTCACTTACTCTTTCCATTTTAGATTCCAGTTTTAAATATATTTTAGACTATGTTCATATTGCTGTTTTTATCTGGATTTGAATGAGGATTCTATAGAATTGTTTGATAACGTTAATGGCTGTGCTATAGAGCTCTGAAGATGGCGGAGGTTATGTTGGGTGGCAGTTGCATGATCTCCAGATGGGGTCAAACTAGGAGGCTTGATGAGTGATGCCAGTGTGTGTTTTAATGGGCAGGTTCTGAAAGCAGTGTTGGAACATTTGACAGTGTGTGTAGATTGCCTTCATTGTACAAGGCAGAATGGTTAATATTAAATGTATTTTTCTTCAAGTCCTGAATATATACATGGATTCTTAGCTTGTGCATATGAAAGGACTTTGCCTTCATATTTATTTCATATCGTGGCAGCTGGAATCTTTGTGAAGGGGATAGCTATAGAGAAAATAAACAGATATTTCGCAACATTTACATTCAGAAAGAAAGATGAAAGACTTCAGTAGGCAAAGAGGAGAGACATTGAATTCCTTTTTAATTTTTTTTTCTTGTTTATTTTTTGGTAGCTGTGGGTGCTGAAGAAAGAAGTAGACCTTTTTAAAATTTTTCTTCTCCTTTCTCTACCCACTTTCTCCACCTGGCCCCAGGGTCATTAGGTGATCTTCTCTTTTGTTCTGAACACTGCCTGGCTTTGGTGACACACACCTCTGTCTCCTCCATGGCAGACTGTAGAGCTGATGGCTGCTGAGCTTCTTCTGTCCTGAACTCTAATGGGCCAGGCCTGTAGGCTGAAGATGAATGCACCCATGTTGCAGAGAAATCTTGGGTGATTGTCCAGGCAGCCAGCTGTTTCTGTCATAACTCACATTTTTTTGGAAGTCACTTGTTTGTACTTCCTGCTTTCTTAGGTAATATTATTTCCTTCTTGGGTCTTTGAGGGAGTCAAAGATTAGATAGTTACAGTTTTCTTTATTAACAAATTCAGAAAAGAAACTCACTAAAGAGATGTAAAGTGTGTAAGTTTGAAAGACATCAAAGTTAGGATAGAAAATGAATTAGGTACAACATTTCGGACTTACCAAAACAGGAAAAATAATGGAGTATTTTCTCTGAATCTGTCAAATGTTTATGGACTGGACATTGTTAATGTAATTCTTGATTGTATGTATTGTATATACTTACTATACTTATTGTATGTAGTTTTTCTTATGTTAGTTATAAACTTCTTTTATTATTTTTAGACCAAAAAGGGCAAATATGGTGATATATTGTGTACCCTAATAAACTTGCCTGAGAATCATTACTACTACATTACTACTATATTACTACATTACTACTACATTAGACATAGAGGTCAGGCAGTGGTGGCACACACCTTTAATCCTAGCACTTGAGATTTCAAGCCTTTAGTCCCATGATATGGCAGGACACAGAAAGGTACATAAGGTATGAAGAAACAGGAACTCTCTTTCTTTAGGCTGAGGATTTCATAGAGGTAAGAACTAGTGGCTGGCTGTTCTGCTTCTCTGATCTTTCAGCTTTCACCCTGATATCTGGCTCAGGGTTCCTTCCTTCCTTCCTTCCTTCCTTCCTTCCTTCCTTCCTTCCTTCCTTCCTTCCTTCCTTCCTTCCTTCCTTCCTTCCTTCCTTCCTTTCTCCCTCCCTCCCTCCCTCCCTCCCTCCCTCCCTCTCCTCCTCCTCCTCCTCCTCCTCCTCCTCCTCCTCCTCCTCCTCCTTCTCTCTCTCTCTCTCTCTCTCTCTCTCTCTCTCTCTCTCTCTCTCTCTCTCTCTTTCTTTTATTAAAAGACCATCTAAGATTGAACAACAGAGCCAGGCACTGGGATGGTGATTTGGGATAGGGGCATTTTAAGTGCCATCCTCTCATGGAGGCCGATGTAGTATTTTGGGGGGGCTGTACAATAAGTACAGGCTGAGGAAGAAGGGAGATGTTTCAGGCAGGAGATGGAGTTGTTCTGTGATGCCCAGCTTCTGAAACCAGATCTGGGCTGCATGCTGCTCCCTGCTGTGACCCTGAAGGGCTCCAGTGTGCACATCAGATCCTTTATGTTGTCTTTTGCTTTTGACAAAACACTAGTTGTGTTGAGAAGATGTGGGGGCACCCACATGAGGAGTGACTTCAGATTCCTCTTGGGACCATTTGGACTCAGACATAGGATTATTTACTTGTGGATTTATTTCTCCCCCTCTTTTTGTTGAGAAGGAGTAGGGAGGTGAAAAATCTCAAGAGAACAAAATCAGTTTTCCAGTTACCAGGCCCATTAAGTTAATATTTACTTTGAAAATGAACATCTTTGCCGTCCTTCCTGCTGTTTGTTTGGCAGGAATCTGACACCCACTCGAAAGCTCCAGCTGCTTGGTACTTCCACTGGGCACTTGACTCCGAGGCTGGTGTGACGTCCTGGACACTGGTGTGATGTTCAGGGAAGAAATGAGACCGAGTCACTTTTTTTTTTCCTTTTTCTCTGTGTCTGCTGCCCAGTCTTGGTCAAATGATGAAGTGATGCCTTGTGCGTTTAAACCCATCTCTAATAACCCTGTTGAGATGGGTAGATGAAGAAATCAGGCTTTGGATTAAAGACCAACCTTGAGAAACTAAAGATCAGAGTTGAAAATTGTGTATGCTTTTGTTATTAATTCTAATAGTGTGACCTCCTTGCATTATAAAAAAGCACTGGATCATTCATGGAAAGATGAAAACAATACAGAGGATATGGAAATACTGGAAGTTTAGGGAAAAGTTTTCTGCTTAGTAACAACTCAGTTTTTCAGTATTTCACTAATTAGTAATTTAAGATTGATTTTCTTTTAAACTTGTATGTATGTGTGTCTGTGCACATGAGTGCCGGTGCCCTTGGGGGCCAGAAGTAGGTGTCAGAATGCACAGAGCCAGAGTTCCGTTCAGTTGTGAGCTGCCCAGTGTGACTGTTGGGAACTGAGTCAGGTCCTCTGAAAGAGCAGTTTACACTCTTCCCTGCTGACTGCCTCTCCAGCGCCTTATTTTTAACATTTAAACAGAATATGGATTTCAGCCTATAGGTTTTAAAAAAATAAATATAATCGTGTCATAAAGGATTGATCCTTCCTTAACCTTAGTGACAATTTACTCTCGAAAGTCTGCCTTCGCTTATTTTTAAGACACTATTTAATACATAATTGTTAAGAGTCAGAGTCAATTTTTATTAATTTATTTTGTATTTTGGTAATTTTACTCAATTTTATTGATTCCAGTCTTTTTCAGAGGTTTCCTCGGTAAGTAATCATGTAATCCACAAATTATTTTTATGTTTTTATATTTCTAGTGTCCTATGAAACTCATATTTTAAAAAATTTTTCTTTTGATGCTGTAATTTTTCTTAATGGAAGCTGTTAATTTTCCTTAGGTCTCCAATGAGTATTTTATAGTATCACATTTTTAATGAACATAAAATATTGATTGTTTTAGCCTCTCTGGATTGTTAATGACACAAGCTCTTCAGATACAGGTCATAGCACCATGGATGAATTTTTAAAGCATGTTATGTCAGAGAACTGCCAATTACGTTTCATTAGTAGAGGCCGTTTTGAGGATTATGTTAAAGGAGAAAGCTGTCTGCGCTCAGATTCTCTGGCCGGCACTCCTTTTTCTTCCAAGTATGTGTATCAGCAAATGCATCCATTTAGAAAGCCACAAGTATGTTCTGCAAGGGTTTGTAATTCCAGCATGGCATTTATGTATAGTTGGAAGTAAGAGGAAGTTTTATGAACTGTTTTTGGGACATACACTATCATTTTGGGGATTTGGAGGCAGCAAATATCTACAGGTATTATAGATTTAGCAGTCCGTTGGGCGAGGCATTTTCCTTTGAGATTTATTTCTAAGCTGCGCATGGATTGGCACCCACCTCTCAGATTCTAAGTCTGGTGCTGTCCAGGCACTGGGAGCAATGTTGAGTTCTGAGTGGAAAGCTAGAGCGGGATCTATGGGAGCTTCCTCTTACCTTCCTCCAGACTCTGCAGAGCCTTGTGGGAGCCTGCTTTTCCTTATCTGTCCAATAAGGACGGTGATCTCTGCCGGGAGAAGTTGTTGTAAAGTCTATAAATCCCTCCAAAGGTCTTGGCACAGAGCCGGCACCGCCGCTTCCTAGAGCGAGCAGCACCTTTACACTCGTGGTGTGATGTGCGTTTGATTTTGTGAGTCTTCACATCCAGGGACTCATGCGGTGTGCGTTTGACTTTTGTAAACCCTCACATCTAGGGGCACAGGCTCAGGGCCACATAATGCCTGGCTGCCTTCATCCCAGGCCCCAGTGATCTCATTTTAGAAACTGCCTCATTTTAAAGACTACAGAACCGGTACTGTAAAATCCCAATTGAGTCTTCCTTCTATTACTGCCTCAACTTCTGAAGTCACACAGCCTTTTGTTGGCCCTATGTTGACTGGATCTAACTGTAAGGAATGTCTGCCAGGTGGTTTTGGTGGATAAGAGTATGTCCAACCAGACAGGAGCCTTGCTGAGCACTGCTAATCTTTGCTTTACAGAGAAACAAGGCTCGCATATGTCACGTTTACAGTGTGCACCAGTGACAGGAATTTCACAGAGATGGCGTTGATTATCCTTGATAGAGTGGGATGAAGATAATTCCCATTCTTTCCTGTTCCTTCTTGTGGTTTGAGGCCTCCCAATATCTCCCTGTGTCTCTTTGGTTCTCTGTTTTTACTGACATTTTCACTAGAACACATTCATTGTCTACAGCAGCCCTGTCTCCCCAGTTCCCTGGCTCCTGCATCCCTGAATTGAGTAATTAATCCACTTTCACCATCAGGATATTCCTCTCTCCAGACTCTGTTCAGTACAGTCCTCTGCACTTGCAAACAGAAGAGACCGAAAGACCAGGCAGCCAACACTTTTGAGATCATTTTAGGGAGTTTATATTATGTGGACTTTCTTCTCACCCCCCACCCAGTAAGCCTATGGTGATGGGATAAGTTATCTTACATTGTTTTCTTTCTGTATTTTAATTCTTTCAATAATGTTTCCATTAATTTCGTTTTACAGATATGGAAGAATCTTAGTCGTAGAGTAGTTAAACAGCACAGAGCTAATGAAATCTCTGAACTAGGGGTGATTTAGATCCCAGCTTCTTAAACTTTGCATTGGGGCTCTATGTCAGGCTGTTTTTATTGAATGTGGATCTTGTGGACAATTTGGTGATAGTAAAAGATTTTAGAACACATGATGACCAAAAATTAATTCTACATCAAATGTATGACGAAGTCAACATCCTTTCGGCCATGCTTGTCCTTGTTGCGTCATGCAGCTTGCTGCATCTTGGTTTTGAACACGTGCCATATGCACCACACATATGCACTGCGCCATGCACTGCCACAGCCTTGGGTCAGATTCAGTGTTGTAGAATGTTAGTTACAGATGTGTTACCTTCGTTTATGCTGTGGAACATTTGTTTAATGATGCAGAGATGTCTTGCAGTCTTTTATGTTGCATTTGTTTAACTCTGTGAAACTGTGTTAACTTTGCTTGTCTAAAACACCTGATTGGTCTAATAAAGAGCTGAACGGCCAGTAGCTAAGCAGGAGAGGGATAGGTGGGGTTGCTAGGCAGAGAATAAATAGAAGAAGAAAAGGAGAGGAGAGAGAAAAGGGGAAGATAAGAGGACTCTAGGGGCCAGCCACCCAGCTGCCATGGAGTAAGAAATAAAGAAAGGTATATGGTAAAATAAAAGCCCAGAGGCAAAAGGTAGATGGGATAATTTAAGTTAAGAGAAGCTGGCTAGAAACAAGCCAAGCTAAGGCCAGGCATTCATAAGTAAGAATAAGTCTCCCTGTATTTATTTGGGAGCTGAGTTGTGGGGCCCCAAAGGACAAAGAGTAAAACAGTTAAAAACAAACAAACAAACAAACAAACCCTAACAGTTCAAGGCTGTGACATGCTTTGAACCAGAGCATTTTAACTGCACACGTATAAACACAGTGGTTTAATTACAGAAAACAAGGGTTTACTATTTTTGCATCATTATTCCTCATTTAAGTATCGTATTCGTGTCACTTTGGGTTGTGTTAGAATGTTTGATTTAAAAAAAAAAATGCTCACTTCAGTTTCATGAGAAACCATTAGAGGAGCTTTGGCTTGGGATTAGGATGGAATTTCCAGCACTTTCTGGAATGGCTCTCAACGTAGCCCTCCCAGTTTGCTGTCACGTGTCTGTGAGCACTGACAGTTATAACATAGAAATACAGATCAGTTCTGAAAAATGCGGAAGACACTGTAGGTCTTGCCGTGGTAAGTATTTAGTCAAGTTTTCATTCTTCATGTAGAAACAAGTACACATATCTCATTAGTGTGCACAGTTGCTTTCCTCTTCAAGAAACGGTAAAATTTATACATATTCACCAAAATTTGTTTCAAAACATGTCTTTTATTTGAAGTGTATATGTGATGCCTGCTTGTCTCTACTATATCATGTGTGTGCAGGTACCTGCAGAGACCGGAAGAGGACACTGGATTCCCTGGAATTGGAATTAAAGGTGGTTGTGAACTCCGGATGTGGGTGCTGGGGGCTAAACCCATGTCCTTTGGAACATCTCTCAGCCATGGTGTCTCTCTAGCCCCCAAATTGTTTTAAAATAAAACTCATAGGATTTATAGTCAGCAAACGTTTGGCTCATATACTTATTTTACGTAGGTATATACCCAGGGTCACATAAAAATTTGTCACAGTAAAAGGAGTCACGAGTGGAAGGGGAAGCCATGATCTAGGTACACCTTAGCCTTAAGCTCAGTAGCTCCTGAGAGAGGCTTGCTGGTTTGGCCTTTGGAAAGGAACATTGAAGATTCCTTGCTCTGAATGTTGATTGAATTGCATTTTCTGTTGAATTGTAACTTTCAAGTTGCAAATTAATGCTGAGAGCGTATTGGCTGTGGGACTAATTGAGGAACAAAGTACGAAACATGAGTGCTGCATACAAATTGGTTTTCCAACTGAGAGTACTTGCTATAAATTCTATGGCGTTTGCCTTAAGGAGACTTTCTTATCTAATTAAAAAGTGCAGCCCAGATATGCATGCCAGGAACCCAGAACCAATGACTGTTTTGTTCCTGTTTGTTTGGAAACAATTCAGAATTACCTGCTTATATATTTTTTAAAACAAAATGACTGCATAATGAGCTAGTTCTTTTTAAAAGCCCAGTGTGTGAGAGTGTGTGTATCATCATTTTGAGCTTTGGAGTTTTCTCTACCAATCTTGACATTTGTAGAAAAATGGATACAATCTGACGACGGTTCCCTAAAGCTCCCAGCTTGCAACTGGATTAAAAAGTCATGATTTCTAGGCACATATGTTGGGAGTAATTCCACTTGGATCAGGCTTTTCTACTTTGGTCCCAAGACATGTAAACGTGAGCCCTAGAGATTGCTCCCTAGTGTACTGGACTTTTGTCTAGACTTGTCACTTGCGTTAAGTGGGGAGGGGGGAGGGGCTGGGGAGAGCCTAGTAATGGTATCAGTGACTTGGGAGATGTATTACGCTGTTCCAACACTGCCCTGACTGTTGTGGCTGCAGCCTTCCGGTCACACTGAGTAGTTTGCGCTGTTTATTTATTTACACAGCGTAAGGAAAGTCTTTCTTGGTCCTTCCATCTTATCCTAGATCAAAGTTTCCACTCAGGGCCCTCATCTAAACAGCAGTGTCCGACTCTGCGTATTCTCTTTTCTTTCTAAAAAATTCACTTTAGTTTGTCTTAGTGGTAATTGTTATTTTTGTAGTGCTAGGATTGAATCTAGGCTTGGCATGTCTCTGGAAAGGTGTATGCCAAAGTGGGATCTTAGGACTACAATTGTCTGAAATAAAAAAAAAAGCATACCATAAAATGAAAATTCATAGTGTTCTTAACATTGGAATTTAAGGTGCTAGGATTATTATTATGATGATGGCTTTTTTCCCATTTGGCTTTGAAAATTAGAACACTTTTTGAGCTCTGGGTCTGTCACTTCGTTTCAAGTCACTTTATGGTACTGTTTTCCCATCTCATACTTGCTCAGAGCCTAGCAATTAGCACTTCCCTCAGCCGTCCTGGGAAGAGGTGATTAGGAAGGCAGCTGCTAGTGCCAATGCCTCCCAGAGCTCTCAAGCCTTTCACTTAAATCAGTGCTTGTTATCTCTCAGGGTCCTTTAAAAACACAGCTCCCACACCAGCAAATCCAGGAAGGGTTTTATCTGGGAGGTTGAGTTGTTGGGTGTGCGGGATTAGAGCGACAGACACCTAATCATGGACAAATTGTCACTGTGTGTATTCATAGCACATTTCACAGGCCTTTGGAATTTACAAAGTAATTCTTTTTTTTTTTTTCTCTTTTGGACCACGGACTTCTTGTTACACCCCTGTGAAGTACTGCACTCCCATTTTCATCTCCATTTTGTACAGGAGGACACTGCACTCTGAGGTAGTGAATGCTGTGCCTCGCTTCCTGCCCTCACCCCTCCTCACTCTGCTTGTTCTGCTTTACCTGGGAAAGCGAGGGCTTAAAGATTTCTATTTACTCTCACCTCAAAGGGGATAGTTTGATTCTGGAGCCAAATCTGAGTGGCCACGGCCCAGGAACACAGATTTAGATTTCATTTTCCAATGTGGAGGCAATTTCATCAAGTTTTTATACGTAACAGAACAAAGAAAGTCATAGATCGAAACACTTTTCAAATGCACTGTTGGAAACACCAGAGAGGCACAGTACGATGGAGGAATCTCCGCCATATGCCTCAGGTCCTACCTGACGACATGCTTACTTCGCTTTTGGGTTGGTGGACGCTAGTGCACTGCTAAGTTAATGCGTTCCAAAGGAAAACTGGTGCTCTGCCTGTAAACTGGAAGTGATTTGCCTAATGCTTGCAAAGCTGTTAGGTTAGGTACAGAGGAGGGTGATCCATGGCTCCTGAGAGGCCTGAGGAGGCCAAAGATAATTTGCCTCTGCACTTGGGGCATTTGGAACTCTGCAGAGCATTGCAGTTCTGATAGGTAATCAGAGGCTTTGTTCTGGAATTTCTTATCCATAGTTCTCTCTGTTGGCCAAGCATCACATTTTCTGCATGCTGGGACCACATATTATTTATTCAATATTATAATCATGTTCTTGATTATAATATAACAGCAGTCTGTTGGAGAGAAGAGATGGCTGAAGCCATTATGAAGAAACTCCTGGATTATGTGAAAAGTATTAGCTACCGTATCTGACTTATTTTTCATTTCTTTTGTCCTGTGTATCTGTTGTAACATTTACATGAGACATAGAATAAGAATATTATACTCTAAGTTAAGATAATTGAGAACACTTGTTAGCCAAGTGGAGTTAAGGTAACAGATGAAAGAAACATTTTAAACAACCAATATTGACACATTAAAAAACAGGCTTGACTGACTGTGTGTGTGTGTGTGTGTGTGTGTGTGTGTGTGTGTGTGTGTGTGTGTGTATGTGTGTGTTCAGATTTAGAGCACTTAAAAAATATTATCTTTTAGTTTCAGGTTTGTTTTGTTTTTTTTCTTCTGTTCAGCTTGACCTTATACCTATAACATTATGTGGAGTGGTATCTCTCGTTCTGAGGAAAAGAAGCTGCATTTAATATCTAAATGAACATAAGTCTTATTTGTGGATACTTACTGAATCTGTTTTATTCTATTGCTATCATGCCAGATTTAGTTTTGAAAAGTAAATGGAAGGCCACACTATAGAAGAAATTAGATAACAACATAATATTCCTTAAAAAATGTTTTGAACAGTATTATTTTTAAATGTACCATAACAATGTTATCTGTTAGAAATCATAATTTTATAGGATTTTTTTGTGGTATAATTTTTAAAAATTATTTTGATGGTCAGAAATGGAAATGAATTTTAGAAAGGGTCACCATAGTGTTGTCCATTTTATTTTTATTAGCAAATACAATACTTTAAAATTCATTTTTCTTTAATATTAGCTAGTTGTAATGTAGGACAACTTAAATTCTCATTTAATTAAGAAATACCAGCACTTAAAGAATAAACCATCATGAATGTTGTGATACATATATATGTGATATATATATGTATGTATATGTGTGTGTGTGTTTAATTTGTTGTATCTTAATAATTCAACATAAGTAGAAACAGGAATCTAATTGGTTAGACATACACACACATAGAATGTATTTTCTTAATAGGATAACATTAGTGTTGTAAGAATTTGGTTTGAGGGCTGGAGATGACTCAGTGGTTAAGAGCACTTGCTGTGGACTCAGTTCGGTTCTCAGCACCCACATGGTGGCTCACAACGATCTGTAACTACAGTTCCGGGGATCCCATGCCGGCTGCTGACCTCTGCAGATGCTAGGCATACATGTGGTGAATAGAAATACATGCATGCAGAACACTCACACGTATACAATAAGAAGTAAATCTTTAAAAAGGGGGTTTGGGTTTAAAACGTAGGTACCCCAAAATGAATTTCTGTTGGAAGATTTAAAATACGTTTTTGTCAGTTTAAAAAATAGATTTCTTCTATCCAAATTATACTGTATAATGAAAAAAAATTCTTCTTAGAAACAGTGAAAACACTTGAATCTCTGAAATAAACTGTAATTATATTCAAGTAAGGTAGGGGTTTGGGACAAGCAAAATAGTTACAACAGCGTGATTAAGGAAATGAGATATGTCATCCTCATTTTTAACTTCATCGACAACAAGATTAGCATTATTTTATCACTAGGAATACACTAAGTGAAATGTTCATTAAACATCATAGATAATTTTAAAAGTATCTATTTATAAGAGAATTTAAGAAACGAAAGTGAGAGAAGTAGTTACTTGGGGACTTGATTGTCAGTGTGGTTGGAGGTGCTGAGCTCCCAGGGTTTTGAAGCCCCTGTGATGTGTTCTGTCATGAAGTTGGCACATGTTTGAGGTGAGAAGTTGGAGTTTAAGCATTTATCTCCTTGAGTTTTGAGTACAGCCGAGGGTAGTGGTACCTGGAGACAACTCCTTTTCCCTAGTTAGAATGGAATCTTGGATGTGATGACCTTTCCTATCTCTTTTAGTTGCTGAAATCATCTGGTTTTCTTCATCCTTGAGAAAGACTCTGTAATTAAATCTGAATTTTTATTACCATATTTAAGTTTTTGTTTGTCTAAGATACTTTTTGTAAACACCACAAAGAACAGATCAATACTTAAGAAAACATTATTATTGTAAACAGAATGAAGCATTAATTTCCTGCTGGGTATTGAATTTTACAGTAAATTTAATAACCCTTATATTAAAATCAACTACAATTTAACTATATCTACTTTCTTTAAAAGAAAGTAGATATAGTTAAATTTTTCACAATCTTTCTTCAGTGTACATCACTCATAACATTATTGTCATCCATTATTTCATTTTGTAATAATCTTTATCTTACCATGCAATATCCTTTTGTTATAAAACCATTTTTCTTTTCTTTAACCTTTATTTTTAAACCAAAAATAATCGCTTAGGGAGCAAGAGGAAGGTGTGAGAGGTGCTGTAGGGAAGGAAGCAAAGGGGAAACTAAAATATGTATCTTAAACCCAAAACTTTTATCTCCCTCTCTTGATATTTTTATCATCATCATTAATATTACTGTTTTCATTTTAATAAAATTTAAAAAATAGTTTTTTAATCAGATGATTTAAAAGGACTCAGGAGCCTCTGTCTAAAACACAGAAAACATATGTGGTATTTAAAATATCTAACAGTTAGAAATTCAGCTAAAACCCTAATATTTTTGCGCTTTTTAAATAAAATATGAATTAACTATTTCTTAAAGATTTAAATAATTATAACAGACACTTGAAATTATTTTTGTTAACCCAGGATAGCTCAAACAATCCTGAATAATAAAAGAACTGCTAAAGGTATCACCAACCATGACCTCAAATTTTACTACAGAGCTATAGTAATAAAAACATCATGATATTTGCACAAAAACAGACACATTGATCAATGGAATGCATTTGAAGACCCAGATGTAAATCCACACACCTATGGACACCTGATTTTTCACAAAGAAACCAAAATTACACACTGGAAAACAACAGCATCTTTAACAAATAGTGCTGGTCAAACTTGATGGCTGCATTTAGATGAATGCAAATAGATCCACATCCCACCCTGTGAAAAACTCAACTTCACGTGGATCAAAGAAAGACCTGAATTTGACAGAGAGAAAGCGGGGAACAGCCTTGAACTCATTGTCACAGAAAGAGTCTTTCTGAACAGAACACCAATAGCACAGGCACAAAGATCAATAATTGATAAATGGGATCTCACAAAACTGGGAAGCTTCTGGAAGGCAAAGGACACCATCACTCAGACAAAGCAGCAGCCTACAGAATGGGAATAGATTTTTACCAACTACACATCCAATAGAGGGCTAATATCTAAAATATATAAAGGACTAAAAAAAAAAACAGGCATCAAGAAAACAACCCAATTAAAAATGGAATGCATATCTAAACAGCACTTAGAGCAATGTTCAACATCCTTAGCCATCAGGGAAATGCAGATCAAAACTACTTTGAGACTTTTATCTTAAACCTGTCAGAATGGCCCAGGTCAATAAAACAAATGACACCTCATGCTGGTGAGGATGTGGAGTAAGGGGAGCACTCATCCATGGATCATCCATGGCTGGTACGACTGCCAGTGTTTGTACCTCTGTGTCTATATATGTTTATTCTGCTTTTTTTTTTTTGACTCCTTGTTTTTCTGTTCATTTGTTTTTTATTTTATTTTATATAGATGCCCATTTGTTTTGTAGTGAGAGAGAGCAAAAAAGGATGTTGGTTTGGGTGGGAGGTGGGAAGGATCTGGGGAGGAGTAGGGGGCAGGGAACCATAATTAGAATATAATGTATGAAAAAACTATTTTCAATTAAAAAACGATTGTTTTTGTTAAAAAAAAAAAAGGATTCAATTTCCATCAAAGTTTGTGAGACATTCAAAGTAGGATTAAGCCTGACATTTTTACTTTATTCCTTTTCAGTCACCACCTGTTTACTTTTTTATTAAGTATGTTAATCATTTAATAAATATTTTATATAAACTATTTCTTTAAAACTAAAAGTGATGAGTATTTATTCAAATGTTATTATGATATAACTCATTAAGATTATCTGTAAACTTTAGGGTGTTTTTGTAAACCTTGACATAGGATTTTAAAATGACCTATCTTCTGCCGTCTGCTACCCCCTCAAAAAATGTTTAGAGTTATATGTCTTACATCATCTTGACAAAGATATGGATCTTGAAAAACCTACTTGTTTGTTTGTTTCAAAGAGGCAGTAGTGGTAAAAAGAAAATCCTTAAAGTCCTCGTATGTGTATACATACTCACCTACAAGCAAAACACATCTAAAAGCATGGAGATAAATCATCCTAGGCCTTGGAATAAGAAATTAGCATCTCAGAGGAAGGGTTCTATCCAATAGGAAAATGTATCTTGGAGCAGAGGTAATCCTCTTAAAATTAATTTATATCCTCAGACAATAGGGACCATGTCCTAGAGCCAGAATTGAGTCAAGGATCAAGGAGTTGCCATCTTGACCATAATTGTATAATTATGGTTATCTTGTCTTAAAACAATAAGACTTCTTACATTTTAAATAAAAAAACTCATGTTACTTCTCTCAAAGGAAGATCTCGGACCATTGGGGCCACCTCTGCTTGCTTCGGCACAGTGGCCACCTGATTGAATGTCTCCTCTTGGTCTTCGTTATTCTCTTGTTCTATGTACTTGTAGCCAAGCTCACTTAGCTTTTGGGGAAGATGGAGTTGGCACTTTTCCCTGAAGTTTTAGTTTTTGCACGAGCCTAAGGAACCTAGGCCAGATTGACGACTTTAGTTTACGTACTTCCAAATACTCAGGCACTGAGTAAATGATATTTAAACAGTGTAAGTACACGGAGACAGTGCATAGATAAGAGAGATTTTAAACCCCAAGATTCTGAATGCTGTTAGTCGAGGTTATCCCTCCTGTAATGCTCTCCTTTAAAAGGAAACTCAATACAAAAACTCTTTAGGAAACCTATAAATCCATTATTCTGCTTGTAGTTCAGTCTTAATGAAAACATTACATTTAACAGTTTTATGTTAAGATATGTTAAAAAAGAAATTATATGATTTTTCTGTTACCTATGACTCATAAAATGAAATGATTTTTAACTGACATTCATATTTATTTCAAACCTGTTCATGAAGGGAATCCTTATTAAAAATCTATGTACATAGGATTTAATTTTATAGCTTATTGAAATCTTTATCTTTTGATTCTAATGATGCTGTTTTATATGAATAATTCTCTTTTTAAGGTTTTATGAAACAATAGATACAAAGTTAACATTTTAATAATCTTTAAGATGTTAAGTGTACCCAAGTTTATAAGGCAGTATGTATTTATTAGGTCTTTTAATGTGTGACCAAAATACTCACATTTATAAAGCTTCACATGTATATCTTTTTTGACATTTTATTATTTAATTTTTTATACAGTATATTTTGATCATGTTCTTTCCCTTCCCCCAAGCCCTCCCAGCTCTGCCTACCTCCTTACCCACCCAACTTCATGGTCTCTCTCTCTCTCTCTCTCTCTCTCTCTCTCTCTCTCTCTCTCTCTCTCTCTCTCTCTCTCTCTCTCTCTCTCCAAAAACCCTGAAGTGTCCATAGTTTTATATATATATATATATTGCACAAACAACACATGAAAGACAGTTATCACAGAAACATATAACCCAATTACATGAAAACCTAGTTTTACAAAAAGGTAGAATGTTTATATCCCTATCTCATTGTGTTGTGAGAAAAGTTTAGTAATCCTGGAGCTGGTGGCACATGTTCTTAATCCCAGCACTGGGGAGGCAGAGATAGGCAGATCTCTGCGTTTGAGGCTTGATATGGATTCACAACACGCCCCCATGGTTGGGCATGATCGTGCATGCCCGGCGGGACCTAGTCACTTCCACCTAGTCATTTCTGGGTCAAAATGTGTTGCCTGATCAGGACCCCGTGGCTTTGCGTGGTTGCGTAAAGCACGCAGCGCAACCATGTGATCTACGCGCATGGGTGGAATAGCCACATGGATCTGTGTGCGCAGGCACAGCCCAGCCTTTATAAGCCAGCGCCATGATTCCCGGCCCCACTTCACTCACGTGTCTTTCCACAGGCCTGTGCACACCTGTCCCTCTCCCTTATCTTAATTAAACTCTTGTTAGTGGATTCTGTCGTGTTTCGTGACGTTTACTCGCAGGGTAAGAGCGCTGCAAATAACCAACAAGGCCAGCCTTGCCTACAGATAGAGTTCTAGTACAGCCAGGAATACACAGAGAAACCCTGCCCGCCCCCCTCCTCCCATAAAAAGCATCAAAGGTCAAAGGTTAAGTTTATCAAGTAGAGTTGAGGTAATATCTCATAATCTTTCTTCTTTTAAAGAACTAAATAGCTGAATGGGTTATTTCTTTGAGCATGAAATATTTTTCTCAATTTTTCTTTAGGCCAAAGCTGTTTTTTTTTTGTTTTTTTTTTTTTTTAAACACTTTAAATTTATAATGAGACTAAATTATATTTTCCATGCTTGCTTTTGTATCTAAAAGAAAATTCAAAGAAGAGTATAGTGTTTTGGATCAGCCTCATCTGCCAGCTCAGTGTTAATCTGGTATATTGTCCCCTTCCTAGACAGGGCAATGCTGGCTGTCTCTTCCCCTGTGTTAGGCAGCGTAAACCTGTCCCATGTAGCCATTTACTTAGCATGTACCCAGTTCTAACCCTCAGAGGGATACCTTTTCCCTCTGGGTATCCCTGGAGGCCCCTGGATCAGGGATGCTTTCTAGTTTAAGGTTTAAAGACACAGAAAGACACAGATGTACACAATAGCTTTCTTTCTTTCTTTCTTTTTTTCTTTCTTTCTTTCTTTCTTTCTTTTTTTTTTTTTTTTTTTTTTTTTTTTTATAAAAAACCTCTTATAAGGTGAGAACACATGGATTTAAGTTGATCTTTTTTGACCTTAAAAATTCTAGAAGTCAGCCCCTTCTCAGAGCACTCCAGGGAAGGAAACTGGCAGGTTCCCTTTGTTATTATTAGCTTCCCAGAAAGCTGGGCATAGGCTGGAACGCAAAGACTAGAGAGCATGGATTGAGAGGGAGTGTGGGGGTGGTTATTCCCTGGGGAAGGAGCTCTCTCTCCATCGGGCTCTCCTGGTGGCCAGAGACTGCCGCCCTTCAGGAGAAGCTTTGGCACCAGCTGTGGGTTTTGGCCTGTGCTCAGGCACCTTCTCACTTTGTCCCCAGCAACACAGTTGCTGGGTCACGGGGCGCCTCACCTCAGTGTGGCCACCTTGAGCCAGGGTGATCTTCCTGAGGCCACTGGGCTCCAGTGCTCCTTGAGACTGGGGGAGTTGGTGGTGGGTATATTGAGGTCTCAGTGTCTCGCTTCTTTTTCTTCCATTCACACAGATGTTTGAGGCTAGTCTAATGAAGATAATTGAAAAGTGACTAGAATATCACATTTTACTATTTGAGTCAGCTTTAATTCATGTACCGACTGGCCTTTTACACCTTGGATATTTTTATCCTATTAATCACTTTAAAACATTGTCTTATATCATGTCTAGGAAATTCATTATAAGCCCCTTTAAGAGAGAAGGCTTTGTGACAAAAGCCAGCTGCCCAGACATTTCCCCTCTCCTCACCCATCCCCCAGCAGGCTGCAGAAGCAGTGTGTTGGCATGGCTCCAGAGTTCCTGAGTGACAGAATTGTTCCCTGGCCAGGAATGAGAGGAATCTGCCCGCTTTGCTTTGGAAGAGGGCTTGAGCTGCTTTGCTGGCTTCCGATTTGAAACCTCCCTCCCAAGCCCTCTCCAGCCTCGGGAGTGCTGCTTTAACATGTGCAGAAGTCTTACTGTTAAACATGCTTCTTGAGTCTACTTCTTAATTTCAAGAAAGCCTTTCTTTAACATGGAAGAACTGAGTTACTTTTAAGCTGTCGTCCCACTGATACAAATGGACACCAACGATTGATTTCTGACTGTTTCTCACCTGGAGCTGCTCCCAGGCTCTGAGGCTCTGCTCTTCCCTTCTTCATTGTACTTTGAGGTGAGAGAGTGTAGCCATTTGAAAGGCTTAGGCCAGGAAATGATTGGCCGGCCATTGTCGATGGAATTTGTTTATCTTTCCCACTCCTACATTCCTAGACTGTGAGAGAACTGGGCATCCCTGGGAGCACACTTGGGCTGTGGCAGACCCTACGCTGGCTTTCTTTTTATTCCAGGCTTTCTTCCTCCTTTGGCAAGGAACTCAGGGAGCCCCATACAAACATTTCTCAAGGGTTCTGCTACTTAACATTTGTTAAAATAAGTGTTGAGATAATTCTAATGAGCTTCCAGGCCATCACTGTCAACTAGAAGTGTAATGTAAGTGACATTTTTCCCCCTGTTAGTCAAATTTTAAAATAAAAGAAGTAGATAAACTTATCCCCCCTCTCCCCACCTCCCAGTGGTTGGGATCAGCCTCAGGGTCTTGCACATACACTGTGTCGCTGAGCAATGCTCTTAGTCCTGTGTATTCTTAACCTTAAATATCACAGGTAGAATGATCAGGGCATAAAACGAATGTAGAAATTATCCTTTTGAATGTTTTCTTGTTTCTTTTCTGTCTTCAAAAACTCACTTGTCTTAACCACCATGCAGGTAGGTGTCCTACTGGTCCACATAAAACCAGTTGGTAACTTACACTGGTGATTACTTTCCTATCAAAGTGGCCCACGAAAGAGTCTGAGTCTGGACCTGAATGTCCACAGATAAGTAGAGAGACTTCTGACTTGTGATAAAAGGTCCCTATGAATGAATTCCCACATCATGTGTGTGAGGTCACCAGAAGAGAGGCTGGCCGATGGAGTGTGCTCTGTCTGAGGCAAGGGTTGGCAGTGTGGACAAGAACCAGTACCCAGCACAATTCTGGCTGCATTTGCTCACTCAGAAGCCCTGATACCCACTGAAAATTGTGAATCTTTATTTGTTTGTGATTAGCACTTGGTTCTGTTTTTCTACCCAATTATTTTTCAAGGTCATATAGTTTTGTGAAATAGGATTGGGTTTTGATACTAGCTCATTGCCTCATGTTTCATATTACACCCTGATTTTTCCAGGTCCTTTCAGTTTTCTTCTTTGGTAAGATTATGAAGTGCTGAAGGTCATTGCTGAGTCAGTGTAGGTGGTTGTGGAGGAATTTCAGCCATTGGAGGATTTCTACGCTGTCTCTGTTCTAGACAGAGCATCTCAAGCTCTGATGTGGAGGTGACTCTGGGGGATCTGGTCAGTGGGTTTGATGCAGGAGTTTGAGGTGAGCCTGAGCTTTTTCATTTTCCACAAACTCTCAGGGGATGTTATATTGCTGGTCCTCAATCCGCACTGGGAGCAGCAATGATAATGGTGCCATGGTAACAAAACTCTAGGTACTTGTAGGTTTTCACCAACCTGCTACAAAAAAGAGTAAAATGAGAATAATATAGTGAGATTTCTCCCCAAGCTAAAAGTACTCTTGTTTTATATCTTTTTAAAATTCAGAGATAATTTCTTCCCTGCCTTGTTACCATGGTTATTGTAAATGGTAGTTATTATTTTTTAAAATGACCTTTCATGGCAGAATTCAAAGCTAACAACACTTCATGCTCTATGTTAATAAAATAAAATAAGTACAGTGCATTATAAACTTCTGAAGTCTGATGTTATCCGCCTTCTAAATTAGCAGTATGCTTGTCATTTCTTTCTCAGTGTTTATAGCATTTTATAGTGATATAATTGCTTGGATAGTTGCACAATGTCACTTTCTCCACTGGCACTAGGCTCCATTATTTATTACTGTTGTTATTATTAGTTTAGATCGCTTTGTCCCTAGTGTTGTGAGTTAGGTCCTGATATCCACTGATTGGCAATCAGATTGGACATTCAGGGTGGCTTTACTCTGACTAGTTCTTGGTGGGAGGGTTGACATAGTTGTAATATATAGAATACACAAACAAGTGAGGACGTATTATCTTCATTTTTTTGAAATCTCAAAACACTCCTATTTGAGATTTAGTTAATGATGATCTTATCTCTGATTGGCCAGATCTAATCCATTTACAGTACAAACCTGTGCTGTGTGTGTGTGTATGTGTGTATTTTCAATTTTACATTGAAAATTTATGAACTTCTGAGTACTTAAAAATGTTGTACTTTATATAGTTTATAAAGACACTTCTTTTCATTTAGGCAGATTCAGTTGAAATCACAGAATATTGTGACATTGCATTAAATGCACTGCACTAATACATAGCTATAGGAGGTATGGTGGCTATGAATGTGTGTTTGTACTCATTCCTGCTAGGCCACATTTCCAATTAATCTGTAAGAAGTGTGGTAAATGTACTTTTATTTCTTTAAAACTTAAACTACTTAAAAAGTAATTGCAAACATCTTATGACATCATTACATCTCTTAGTGTAGTTAGACTTAAGCATTTGCATATATATATGTTGTGAAATACTAGTTGAAGATATGTTATATTCATTTATGCTGTGGGATATTTGTTTAATGATGCAAAGATGTGTTGCATTTTTTTATGTTGCATTTTCTTAACTCTGTGAAACTCTGTTATTTTGCCTGTCTAAAACACCTAATGGGTCTAATAAAGAGCTGAATGGCCAATAGCTAGGCAGAAGAAAGGATAGGTGGGGCTGGCAGGTAGAGAGAATACATAGGAGGAGAAATCTGGGAAGAAAAGATTGAGGAGTGAGAAAAGGAGAAGAGGAGGACATCAAGGGCCCAGCCATCCAGCTACACAGCAAGCCATAGAGTAAGAAGTAAAGAAATATATATAGAATAGAGAAAGATAAACCCCAGAGGCAAAAGGTAGATGGGATAATTTAAGTTAAGAAAGGATGGTTAGAAAAAAGCCAAGCTAAGGCTGGGCATTCATAAGAAACAATCAGCCTCTGTGTGATTATTTGGGAGCTGGGTGGTAGGGCTCCCAAAGAGCCCCAAAGAGTAAATACAATTATTAAAGACAATACAAATTACTTCCTCATTTTGCATTTATGCATTAGTTTATGTATTTTACTGTTTTTCTCCCTCTGTTTAGATAATGTCTCTGTAGATTACAACTCTCTGTTTTCAAAAGATGGAAGATTTGGTGCCAGCCTGGTCTACATGGTAAGCTCCAAGATAGCCAGGGCTACATAGAGAGACCCTGTCTCAAAAAACAAAACAAACATACAGAAAAAAAATTGAGGAGCCTCTCATGTTTGGTAACATGCTAATCATATATTCAGTTTATTTATGTAGAATGTTCATTCAACTTCTGTTTACAAGGTCACCCACAATACTAGTGACAAGCTAACAAATCGCTGTGTGAAAAGTCATGGAGAGTGTTTCATGAGTGCCTCTGTGGCCAGGGCAATGGCTTGCCAGGTGGCCTACAAGTCAGACTCCTCAGGAGGCCCAAGCCTGCTACCTGGGCTGTGTACTCTATGTCACATTTCTTGTTAGGGCTCACTGACCATCGTGGAAGGAGGGGCTTGGCTGATGTAGTGGTGTGGAGATTAGTGGTAGAGGGATGAGGTAGAGTTCATGAGTAGAACCTGATGCTGGTCAAGTGAATAGCATTACAGTATGTTTGAACTTTCTAGAAAGAAGTTATGATCCCTAGACTAGGAATTAGTATTGCAAGAAGTTTCTGACAATTTTGTGTTTTCTGTTTAGAATGATTAAATATTGGCACTTATGGACCTACGAGAATGTCTTCCTCAGCATTTACCTTGGGGTTGGGCCCAAAGGCCAAAGACCAAAGGGGTGTGCATAGTATGTACTTTCTGCATCAGAGAAGGCTCTTGGGGTTGAGTTGGGATAAATGCTAGTAGGTGCCAGAGCAGAAATCTCCTTCAAGCACAAATAATTTCAGTCTGTTGGATGTAGCTAGAATATGGCTTATTAATTGGAACTGGAAAGACACTCAAGGGTAAGAATAAAAGGTCATTTAAAGTGAATCCACTTATTATGAAGATCAAAATTTCATGGCTTCTATGCATAGAAAATTTGATTGAATTTGGGTCTTCTATGAAATAAATCTATAACCATGAAAAGAAACCAATTTTCATTCTTTACTTGCAATTATTTTCTAATTCTTAGAAAAACAATGATATAAGGATTTGGGGGGCATTTTCTTATGAAAACTACATAACATAATTTGCTGTGCTTTAGCATAATTATAAAGTAAGCTTTATGTATTCATTTTTATTTATAAGGTATTAAAATAATTTTATACATGTGTTTTGATCTTAATGCTTACAACTGTGGATTCTTTTCCTCTTTAGTTGTGAATTACAGAGAATGCAGTCATTCTTATTTTCTGTGGTCTTATGTTATTTAAGCAGTTTCCCAATCACTATTTTCATTCTTGAGTATTGTATCTGTTTTTCAGTATTGCCATGGTCTATGATGTAGTCGGTATGGAGGGAGTATTTGTTGAACCAATTTTAGAAGTGTGCCTTTTCTTGAATAATTTCGAATTATGACAGTGTTTGAGGATACAAATTTCATTGCAGATTTTCTTCATAGCTCTTGTATTTTTAATGTATTTTGTGATGATCACAGTGGTTTGAAGAATAATGAACATTCATCCTTCACAGTTTGTATTACAGGATCTTAAGCAAGGCAAGGTTTTAAATACTTGATAGATGAAATTGTCAATATTATAAATTTATATCCCTCTATGATTTAGTATGATTTCACTGAGTTTTGCAGTGTTATTAATTATAAAAATTAGCTCAGTATCTTTTTTATGTTATATTTTATATGGTAATATTTCCATCTAATATGTGAATCATGGTTATTAGGTGTTTGCCTCAAAGAGAACTCTTTGTTCTTCAAAATTAATAGTAATTACAGAAAGCCTCCACACTGGATAGCATCTGTGCAGGGATCTTTCCCCTCAATGTTATGAGTAATTATCAATCATGGCCAAAGAGTCGGCTTGTAAATTATGAATATTCTGCAGACAATGAGGCCTCCTTTTCTGATGCAGAGATAATGCTGGAGTTAATGGAAGCGCCATATGCCTAGAGGGAGATGTCATCACGACAAACATTTAGTTTGTCAAAGTGACATTTAGATGACTATAAGCAATATTAATCCAGTCATAAGCTCCTGTCAAGCTTAGGTCTGATTTTAAAAGTATCTATTTTAGGCTTATTTGGTTATTACTGTCTAAGGGAGCACATGGTATAAAACCATCAAACCTTTAGGGTGGAAAGTAAAAGTGACATAAAATTCATTGGTATTTGGAAATCTTTTCACCAACTGTTGAGCACACTCTTTCTGCTTGATGGTTTTTTCTATTTTATTGTGATATATTAGAGTTTTTTCTCCTGTATGTTACTATTTCTGCCCTATATAGGATGAGGTGTTAGCAAAAGGAAACTGTACAGTATATTAGGAGGTCATCATCCGAAGTCTTTTGATACAATACAGTCATCTCTAAGGTCCTAAAAGCAGATCTCCTCCAGGGAGGAGCATGGTGTGCAAGAAGACCTTCCAGGAGCTGTGCCAGCCTGGTGGATGGGAGAGAACTGATGTTTAGGCTGTCGGCTGCTGTCTCCTCTTTCCTAAAGTTGAGTTACCTGAGCTCATGCTTCTGCCATGTCCTGACATTGTGCAGGGACTTCTCCCCCACACTTTCCTCGGCTACACTGCTGTCTCGTTTTACAGCGAAGCAAACAAATTTGAACTATTCTTCTCTGCCTATAGTCATTTTCAGAGATTTTATTTATTTTATGTGTATGAGTATTTGCATGAATCTCTGGAGTCCTCTTGCCGCTGTGTCTCCAGCACTGGGGTACAAATGCTTGCTGCATACCTGGCTTTTTATGAGGGGTGGGGGGCGGGTATCTGAACTCTGGTTCTTTTGCTTGCATGGCAAACACTTTACAGACCAAGCCTTCTCCCTAGCTTTGACTGTGACATACTGACTCAAGGTTTCAAAGCCCTGCTCATTAAATACCAGCCTATAGTTTTAATATCAGGCACTTCTTTAGGGCCCATAACCACTCTTTACCCCATCGATTGTAGTGTATCACATGAAGCAGTATGCTTACTATGTCTTGTTTAATTAGATTAGCAGAATAAAAACACTATTAAATGCAAAATTTTTGTTTATTGTTACAGGAAATCAGGGGCATTTAATAACCTTTCAATTTGAGGCTAGAAAGATTAAATGTGCTGCTCCTGCAGGGGACATAGGTTCAGTTCCTAGTACTCATGTCACATGACTCACAATCACCTGTAACTCCAGTTCCAGGGAATTTGCTGTGGTCTTCTGGCCTCTGTGGGCACTGCAACTGTGTGCAGGCACACACACAGGTATACATATATAAAATAAGTAAAATTTAAAAACTGAAGTATACACGTTTGTTGTTGTTGTTGTTGCAGAGAAACAGTGTATTTCAGTAAAAACCTTTCAAACATAAGTTTATTTCATTAGGGTAAAATTCAGAGGGAAAGGGAAATGAAATGTGGTTCAAAGACAAAATTATATGATATAAATATTCCACACTTCTCTACATGTATTTCGTATGGTTTATGGTAGGAGTGAAGTCTTTGTGATATGTAGAATTCTGTGGATACATTCCAAATTCATGAAGGGAGTGAGAAGACAGGCAATAGAATAGGAAACGTTTTTATAAATTGTATATTTGTTAAGATGTTCATATCCAGAATAAAAAAAAGCTATAGCTCAGATATGAAAGGTAACCCAATTTAAAAACAACAACAACAACAACTTGTATGGTAGTTTGAATGTAATTGGCCCCATAATCTTATAGGGAGTGGCATCCTTAGAAGGTGTGGCTTTGTTGGAGTGGGTGTGGCTTTGTTGGAGGAAGTGTGTCACTGTGGGGGTGGGTTTGAGGTTTCCTATGCTCAGGATACCAGTGTCTCAGTCGACTTCCTGTTGCCTGCAAGATGTAGGACTCCCAGCTACCTCTCTAGCACCACGTTTGCCTCTGCACCGCCCTGCTCCCCACCATGATGATAACGGACTGAGCCTCTGAAACTGTAAATGAGCCACCTCAATTAAATGTTTTTGTTTATGAGTTGCCATGTTCATGGTGTCTCTTCCCAGCAATAAAAACCCTAAGACACCTTATTAATAGATACTTTTATAAAGTAGACATATCGATGATGAGCCAACATACAGAAGGGTGTTGGAGCATAGTGGTCACCAGGGGATTCAGATCAAATCTGAAGTGGTACTTGGAGGACAGGAAATTCTGAGGTCTGGTGGTTGTGCAGAGGATTTGGACCCTTACACCCTGGGATGGAGAAGGTTCCCCTACTTTGTGGAAATGTTTAGTAGTTCCTCTAATTTGTGACCATATAATTACAGCATGATATGTACACTCCTGATATGTAACCAGGAGAAATGAAAACTTACACCCACACAAAACATCTACATCAATGTTCACAGCAGCATTGTTCATGACAGTGTGGACAATCCAAATGTTCATCAGTGATAGATGGGTAAATGGTGTGTCTGTATGACGGAATATTACTCGTTCGTAAAAGAATGAAACACTGCTGTCAAAACAAATGGACTGATCATGTTATGCTAAATGAAGGAAGTCAGATGAAGACAAGTACATGTTGTATGATTCCACTTGGAAAAGTTGTCCAAAATAGGCAAATCTGTAGAGGCAGAAATTAGACTAAAGGTCTCAGAGTTGATGGGTACACACACACACACACACACACACACACACACACACCACATACACTCACACACACACACTTATGGGACAGGGGTGTGTTGGTGGCTAGGCCATCCACATACATTTCCTTTTTCAGGTAATCAATATGTTCTGTGGCTGACTGCTGATGTTTGTAGCTCTATAAACACAATAAAACTCATGGACTTGTATAGTCTAAGTGGGTACGGTATATATTATGCAAGTTATATCTCAAACTGCTTAAAGAAATAAAGTAATAGTTTTATCTTTAAAATAAAATGTTTATAAAAGCCCAAATGACATACACCATGTCATCTAAATGAACTGGTGACGGACTGTTCAGATGTTACTTGAAAAGTCTAAAGTACGCGCCATAGTTCTGTGGTCTGAAGTGGTTACTTTCAATGTTTGCACAGCATTTCATTGAGGAGGCAGAAGGTGTTGCCCTTTCTTCTTCTCTGTAAGCATTTGTGCATTTTAATGTTTTAAATAGTGATACTGTTTTGTTTTTTTTAAATCATTTTATCATGACAATGATTAGAGCTCTTGCTTGCAAGAGCTCTACTTTACTCATAGGAGTTAGTAGCTTGCCAAAATTTTACCTGCTTATTTTGTAATGATAGAAACACCCACCGCATGGAGCTGAAGCTTCCGGAAGACCCACTTGTTCTTCTCTTGCTCCTTCACTTGACTTGGTGACATCAGGGCTACCTAGCTCAGAGCATCTGTTTTATGAATCCCATGGTAGTATAAGTAGCAATGTTTTTTCTTTTTTTGTCATTTTTAAGACAAATATTTTCATGTAGTCTGTTCTTTCACTGTTTCTTTTAGTTACTTTACATCTAACTTTCATCCTGTGCACAGTGAGCTATGATGATTTGTTTCTGAATATACTATGTAGAAATTTTTAGTGTTTATAACTTTATGGATTTCCCTGGTCCAGAATCAGCTTTGAATATGAATCGGGTTGGCCTTTTGCAGGTAGAATAGTAAGGTTCTAAATCTTACAGAGCATTCATGTAGATAACGGGTTGTATGTATTCATTTTGTGTTTGTTTACACACATACGCATGCACGTGCGTGCGTGCGTGTGTGTGTGTGTGTGTGTGTGTGTGTGTGTGTGTGTGTGCACACACACACAGGCACAGTCGATTACAGTTGGAAGTACAGTATGTGTCTTTTGGATCTTCGTTATTTTTCTTCATAACCAAGTCTTTAGTTTTCTTGAACAGTGATGTTTTAACTGTGGAAAATGCTTGTAACTTATGATCGGCTTATAATATGTCATTGTAAAAATGAATCTTATTTTGAATTATTATTAACAAAAGATTTCCCTTTGGACGCCTTGAAAAATGGGTATCCCCTTTAAGAGGTTTTTAAAATCTGGGCTTTCCAGGTCTGAATTAAAAGAGGTTTTGAGCGCCTGGAAGGTGTGGGCAAAGTGGTTTGGAGTGTTTTCTGTCTAGACTTGATAGTCTTTCTTTAAATAGTTTGTATGGAAAATTCCAGGTATTTTCTTTGCTTTTAAAGTAGACCTAACACGTATTTGGTAGCACTTAAAATAAATGTTTTAGACAGCTACAATTTACTTATAGGAGAACGGGAAAATGCTACATCTTCTGCCCAGTTCAATACCCAAGGGCCCATCCCATCGTTGACATGTTGGCCAGAAGAGAAAGGGAATGTTCTCTCTTGAAAGCATGTTGTCCTACTTTAATTTCCTTTCCATATCATGCACACTGAGAGTAATTAACAGGCACTCACTAGACTTCTTTAAGGCAGCCGCATCTGGGAAGTGCTCTCTCTGTCTCAGAAAGGGTTTGGTCAGTGGAGAAGAAAATCAAAGCTGACGTTTATGGGTGGAGTCAGGAGGCAGGATCAGCCAGTTCTCTGACAGCATCTTACTTCTGGGGCCCTGCAGAGAGTTAGTGAAGTGAAAACTGACTTCTTTTTATTTCTTTAACCTTGCCATTCTCCCTAAACACTCAGAGAAAGGCAATTCCATCACATCTCATGATTCGCCAGGCTTTGGCAGGAAGATGAGCAGCTCATGGACATCTCCCGTTGTTGAGTTTACATTGAGACAGCATTCTGTCCTTAATTAGTGAGAGCACACTGACTGTGAAAGACCTTTTCCTCCAAATGGTGATTTTTAACGCTTGAATGTACACGTGAGTGTCTTAAGCCCAAAGCCAGGCCCTGGCTACTCTGAATGGATGGCTTTATAAATTAAAGAGTAGCTCTAATGGAAGCCTTTATTTTTCCCTGTTCTAGTTTCTTTGTGAAGTATTTGTTTGTTTTACTTTTAAAGCATTAAAAATACAGTTTAAAACAGCATATAATGAAAAATTTCCTTCTGTTTTCTAGTCTATAGCCCCTCTTCCCTACAGGTTACTATGAACAGCATTTTAATGAACACTGCTTCTGTACATTATTTTTTTGCTTGTAAATCTCTTCCCTCCCTCCCTCCCTCCCCCTTTCCTTTCCTTTCCTTCTTTTCCTTTCCTTTGTGTGTGTGTTTTAGAGAAGTGGAACTTACTGTCTCATTGTTTTTCTTCCTGACAGTGTTTGGAAAGATGCTTTATATTATTACATGCACAGAGGCAACCCATTCAGTGCTTAGCTGTTTTTTTTTTTTTAAAGATTATTTTATATCACATATATGGGTATTTTGCCTTTATGTAAGGGCACCACATGAGTAGTGACCATGGAGTCCAGAGGAAGTCATCAGAAGCCTAGGACCTGGAGTTATAGTTGTTAACTGCCATATGGGTGCTGGGAACCCAACCTGAGTCCTCTCTAAGACATCTCTCCAGCTACAGCATCTAGCTTTTATATACATTTTGTCCTTACAAATGTAGGTGAGTGGATAGCTTTATTCACATTTGTAAATACTGAGTCATGTGTGCTATGGGCATGTAAATTTTAAGGAAATCCCAAATCACAAATGATAGGAACATGTTCCAAGAAGTGCAATGTGTTGTTAAGCAGTCTCATTGTTAGGTGCCTTGCACAAACTCAGATGGCTGTGACGTTACTGTGCAATTATAGTCTATGGGGCCACTGTTGTGCATGGTCTGCCATTGATGCAAGGCCATCATGTGACAGGCACATGCCTGTGTATGCTGCCAAAATTGCTTACTCTTACCCTCAATGTTCATTTTCCTAGCTTCTCCTCTCCTGTTTTCTGAAACTTGAAGATTTCCCCATTAGACACACAGACACTTGTGATTTCCTAGTTGTTTCAAGGGTGAATTACTTTAGTAATGAAACTGAATGTCTTTCCTTTTTGTTTTTAAACCATTTCCTTCCCTATGGACTCCAAACTACTTTTACTACTTACTTCTACTTGATAAGATGTGGTGTGCAGCTTTGATGGGTCGGAGCATTGAGAGGCTTGTGTCTTCCAGCTCCCGCTGCTAGGAGCTCTGGAGGTTATCTGTCCCCACCTCCCATTGGGTAAGAATGATCTGTGTGGCCCGATCTTTGATCATCTGCCGGAATGTGTCCAGCATTAAGGGGCTTAAAACCCCAAGAGCATTTCATTCATGTTGGCTTCAACTGATAGAGATTTCAAGGTCTATTACAAGAGTAGTTGAACAGATAGAGAGAGTGGGAGCAGCTGGCTTCCTTAAATAAACGACATTAGTGGAGCCATGAAATTCTTTCAGAACCAACTGTGAGTCGAGGGCTGGTGTATGTTTAATGAATCTCATTCAGTCAACTGAAGAACAAGAGAATATAATCACGCAGCACCCCTTGAGAGTACGTTAGTTATGCACTGAGACACGGTAGGAAAGTTATCCCTGAACCTAACGCCTTGAAGCAACTCTGATGTCTATTCTCTCACAGAATCCTGTGTGCAGGAGTCTGAGAGTGCTCAGCCTAGTTTTCCTGGCTCTGGTGTCTCCCACAAGACGTCAGTTTGAGCTGTAGTGCACTGAAGGCCCTGGCCGAGCCAGGGTGGCTGTCTGCTCAGTGACTCACCCATTGGCTGTTGGCAGAAGGTCCCAGTTCCTTGCCACATGGTTGTCTCTAGAGGGCTGTCCAAGGATTCTATTGTGGTGGCTGGCTTCTCCCAAAGGGAGCGATCCAAGAGAGAAAGCTCAATGGGAACCATATGTCTTTGTGACCTTGGAGATCATGCACTGTCACTTCTTCAATGTCCCCTTGGTCACACAGATGAGCTCTACTTAGGATGGAAGGGGACTCCTGTATCTACTAAATGCCAGGAACAGTGTGATCCTGGGGGTTTTCCTGGAGAATGGCCACTATTTCTTCAAAGTCTCACATTTCTCCTGCCTGGCAGACAAAAAACTCACTTTGCTCAAGACACATGTTTAATCTCAGTAGAGTCCAGATCTTTAGAGGGATCAGGAGCTGGTTAAACAGGTTTTGATAACTAGGAATTCATTAAAAATTTTCCTTTGTTGGGAGAAACTGTTGGAATTTGGCAATGTTCTTACTTAGAAATTACATTCTGTCCTGTGGATTTTTTGGCCTGAATTAATAGAAAATATATTTATCATCATGGCAGAGGGATAGATGATTAGTGCAATATTTTAGCTTTTAGTCAGAAAAAAATGTATAACATTTGTTGGTTCTCAAATTTGTGGCTGAGGTTCTGGAAAACCTGTATTGAAGGATTGTCAGCCCGGGAGTTGGAATCCATTGGGGAAATATGGACGTCCAACTGTGCTGGCTGGCCAGCTGTGGTTTTCCCTCAGACCTGCCGTTTTAGACTTTGTTGTGAGACTGGGCCGGAGCTGTGCAGACTATGGTTTCCAGATCCCTCTGCCATCTGGCTTCCTGTCACTCCCAGTAGGACAAGGCACCCCGTGAAGACTCAGAAGTAAAGGAAGGGGACAACAGAGAGTAGACCCAAGTGCTCTTTCAGCTCCTGTTTGCATCCAGCTCAGAGCTTCTTCAGGAGCCAGTGACATCTCGTCCCTCACTAAGGTGTGAAAGGCGCCACACTCGTGTTTCCTTCCCGCTTTGAATACCTAGCTCTTGCAATTCCATATCTTCCTTTGTGTTTCTTGAGCCTTGCAGCTGCTTCTAGCAGCACCTAGTATCTGTCAATCAGTGCCCCATTTTCACTTTTCAGTCCCCACACCCACGTGACCACTTTCCTCCATTAAATGTCTGTGTTTAAGATTGCCTGTCATGTGAGGTTTTGCTTTCCCACACACTGAAGCAGTATTGAGATTTCAGACACATCATCCCTGACAACTGCAGAGGCATGGTTGGTCAATGTTTCCTTTGTGTGTGTGTGTGTCTCCTGCAGCGGGCCTCCAGTCTCCTTCCGATGGCTCCAGAAATACAGGTATTCTGTGATGCTGGGTAGCTTTGTTAAACTATTTAATCCAGGAACTTAAAAAAAAAAGTCATCTCGCATCACCATGACCTGAGGGCCTGCTGCTGGGCGTCTTCCTTGTGCTGCAGTGGCCTCCAGCTCACCAGTGGGCAACTCCAGGCCAGACTCACTTCCTCTCTTCTTCTTTTATTTTCCCCGAGACACTTATCTCTACTTTGCCATCTGCTTAATTTCCCCCTTCTGTTTGCAAACCCTAATTCCCTCTTTTTCTTATTGCCCCCAGTTGGAATGATTGATAGTTTGTGTATATTAAAATTGGAAGCACTTGCTGAGAAGGTATATCTGCCGAATGACTTGTACTTTACATAAGGATAATGGCACAAGGAAGCATAATTATATCAACTCATGAATCAGATGAGTGCATTATAGACCCAAGGAAACAGCGCAATGTCATTAATGGTACTTCTGTTCTTCAGGTTAGTGGGTTGATGCAGCCTTTCTATGTCTACCAGAGGGGTTACCTGTGACTTTACTGTGTACTTACCTTTTTGCATGGTTTAAAAGACTCTATTTTAGGCTCCCACAGGTGTGGCATACACACATGAGCATCTGGAAACCCATGTAGCTGGCTGCACACTTGTACATCTACACACATGTAATACACATTTGCACACATGTGAATATGCACCATGCACATGCCATACACATGCAAAAAATATAGTTTGTGGCATTGGTTGATTACTTACTAGAAAATGCAGATGGGTTCCTAAATTAATTGCTTATTTTTTGCTAATATGTATATTAACTTTCACTTGGCTAAAATTTTGAAAAGTTCCTTATCTTTGTTTAGGTTGATACACTATCAAGGAAAATATAAGTTCTTTTAAATGAAGCAACTAACCGCTTTCCCTGGGACTGATGTCTTAGTGTGGTATGTTTATTTTTGATGGACCAGTATGGTCATTACTGAACTCCAGTTCACCTTAGGGTTCACTCTGTGCCGCACAGTTAGGGGTTTGGAAAATGCACGGCGTGCCTCTCCCGTTGCAGTCAACAGACTAGTTCAAGTGCCCTGGCAGTTCTTGGTGCTCCGTCCCTTCCTCATCCCTCACTCCTGCCCCTGAGCCCCTGCTGACAGCTGCCTTTCTCTTGTCTCTGTAGCTTTCCCTTTTCTAGAATGTTACACACTGTATATTTGAATATTATGGTATGTAGTCCTTTCAGACTAGCTTATTTCACCTAGTGAAAAGCATTTAAGTCCCCTCCATGTCTCTTTGTGGCTTGGTAGCTAACTAGATTTTAAAAATAGAATCTCTAAGTGACATTCTTTTGTCTCCATGTTCCACAGTTCATTTATCCGCTCACCTATGGATTGACATCTTGGTGGCTTCCAGGTTTGGGCAGTCATGAATGAAGTGGCTATCAACATTCTTTTATAGGGTCGTGTGTGGACATGAGTTTTGGATTGATGTTCTAGGGTTAAGGCGGAAGTGGAATTTGGAAAGGAGCATCAGTTTTTGTCTCTTCAGCTGTGAGAACGACCTGGCTGGTTGGACAAGTCTAGCAGTGAGTCTACAGTGTAGTATCAGAAGGTAGCATGGGAAAGGAAGTATTTTTTGGAGCAAACTGCCTGTTTTCAGATGAGAAGTACAATTTCCAATGCTGTAAAAGGGCTTTTTGATCTAGTCAGAGCCATGGGCAGATAGCGACTTACTTGCTAGCCACCCTTAAGCCTAATTAAGTTATTAACTAATCAGATATTTGTGTATAAGCTGAGAATTAGAGTTGAGACACATGCTGATTATCTGATATAAATCAGCATAAACGCTTACCTGCTTCCTAATCTTACATGAGTCATTTACTTCATAGTGAGAGCTGTACGCGTATTTCACATGCATATCTGGAGTATGACCACATCTTTGGGATGCTAATGTGGCTCTTGCTTGCTGTGGAGCAGGCAAAAGGGCATTCATTCTTCATGATTTTCCGTGGCCATTAGTAATTCTGCCAAGGGGTTTGACATCCTGGGACTTTGCCAACCTTTCTTCAGAGAGGTTGACTCATGTTGAGAGATCCTTGGAGTTCCTGTGGTCTGTTAAATCTTCTGGTTTGTTGCCTGTGGTTTGAGCCAGGACGTGTACATTCTCAACAGAAAACTCAACGTGGAGTGGCATAACTCTTGTAAAACTACTTCAGCTTTTTGTATGTGAGAGAATCGCAAGCCCCTCTTGCTGCCTGGGAATCCTGAAAGCACAGGTTAGCCCATCTCTTTAGAACTCTTAGAGTTAGTTCTCAGGGGAAAGGGCTTTGCAACCGCTAGACATAGTTACTGGTCTATTACACTGGAAGAAGGCAAACAAAGTGCGCCAACTTGAAAACCAAATGCTTACCCCTTTCTTCCAGGGCCTCCATTTGGTTCCTTCAGAGGGCTAACTCATTTTGAATGGGAAAGCGTTTGAGCGGCAATGGAGGAGTTTTAAAATTATTATCCAATGTTCCATCACAAGTCTGACCTTATTATTTTGGCATCTGAAGCTCAATCTGTCATATACAGTGGCCTAGAATCTTGCTGAACCTAAGATGAAGCAAATAAGTTCCCATTCTAGTTTGTGGAGGGCTCTGAGCTTCTTGAGCTGCTCCTGACAGTTCCTGGGAGCATCCTGGTGTTGAGTGCTGTCTGTGGCTGAGGGACAGTGAGTAGCAGTGAGGCACAACTTTCTACATCTTTGTACTTGCTCAAAGTCATAAACAGGAAGTGTTCTTATAACACAACTAGAAATAGTTGGGAAAGTCTATTTTGTAGACAAAGACTGGCTAACAATGTTAGAATTTCATTGCTCTTGGAGCATTAAGCCTCCTGTTGACATCAACCAGGTCATGCCATACAGAAAGAGGTATTTCAAATTGTTTTCTAAGAAATTTACTGATAAAAATTGATGCCATAAACATTTGGTTATTAGAGATTGCTGCCTCTTGCTTACTTAACTTCATCTTGTAGAATGCAGAGACTATCGTAGTTTTACATGTTGACAGAGCTTATTCAACAGTCTGGATCATTAGCTATGATTAAGACTTTGGTTGCAACTTTGTTTATTTTTGTTTTCTTGCTCCAAGTCCTCCCCTCCCCCCTGTTTTTTTCAGATACTCTCAGTGAAATTTGTTAATTCAATCTTTTTTTTTTTACATTTTTGTTTTCCTTACATAAACTTCAGTAAGGGTGCTAGGAACCTAAGCTACAATAAAGGGCTTAAAGTGATATGACATGTGATAGCTAATTTGAATATCTTTACTTCTCTTAGAGCAGCGATGGCAGAGATGTTCTGGATCCATGTCATTGGTCATTCTTTTAGACGATCTACACCTGTGCTGTCTAACAGTGTAGCCCTTCTATGGTTCTTACTGCCCAGTCTAGGAGAGGTGGCTCCTGGTCTGAAGAACTCAACTTTTCATCTCCGTTCATTTAGGGAACCACGTGCAGCCAGTGGCTGCTTCATCCAACAGCAGAGCTCTGGGGAGTCATTTCCTTTCTCAAGAACGTATTGTCTCTCTAGTTACTTCATGCTAAGACTATTGCTGAATGTTTCATTTTTTACCACAAATAAGAATACCCGGAGCTCCTGCTACACTGTAAGAAAACTAGGGCACACAGAACATAAGAAGGTTGGCCAGGCGGTAGAGCCAGTGTATGTCTTTGCTTTTGTTTTGTGACAGAGTCTAGTTTTATTCTTCCAATGACAGGATCACTTATTAGCCACCATTAATTTATGCTTTTCTAATATTTTATGATTAGATTACAGTTTCCTGCTACTTTCATCACCCTAAAATGAAATGCCAGATCCTATGTCATTCCCTCCACTCCCTCCACTGGCAACTGTTTCCTTCATTTTTGGCTCTAAAGATTTCCTGGAGTTCACATAAATGACATCAGATTTTGCCTTGGCTTCTCCAGGCTGGTGTCGCATAATACTCTATCCTAGTGTCTTAGAAACATTGTGTATTTACTAGTAATAGTTCTTGAGGCCGGAGGTCTGAGATGGGGACATCAGTCTAGTCAAGGTCCAGTGAGGGTGCTCTTCTAAGCTGCAGAACTCCTGACTTCCTACAGTGACCTGATAGAAGGGATGCTTTGCTCTCTGTCCATCTAATAAATGCACCAATGTCACTCATGAGGGTTCTTCTCTCATGATTTAGTTACTTTCCAAAGGCCCCATTTCCGACTACCATCCCACCAGGGATTAGACTGAAATGTAACATATTTCGAAATCTGTGCCATAAACTTTCAGACCATAGCATTCACTAAATGGGTTTTTATATGAGGTTGTATTCATGTACCATAATTTCAAGGTTCATGTATGCCATTGCATATATCAGTCCTTCATTCTTTTAGATAGCTTACTAATACTCTTTGTATGGATATTCCATATTTTGTTCATTTATTACTTGATGGATATTTAAGTTGTCACCCTTTTCATGCTCTTAAGAATTGCTGCTATAGCTTCCTCCTGCAGCAGATGAGAATGAATATAGAAGCACACAGCCTGACATTATGCAGAAAGTGAGACACTCAGCCCCAAATGAGGTGTCTCCATCAAACCCCTCTCCTCAGAGCTCAGGGAACTCTACAGAATGGGAGGCAGAAAGAGTGTAAGAAGCAGAGGGGATGGAGGCCACCAGGAGAACAAGGCCCTCAGAATCCGCATGATCAAAGCTGATATGAACTCACAGAGACTGAGGCAGCATGCACAGGGCCTGCATGGGTCTGCACCAGGTCCTCTGCAGACATATTAAGGCTTCCAGTTTAGCGATTTTTTAAATAAAATTCCTGAGCATATGAATGAGTGGGTCTCTGATTCTTGTGCCTTCTCTTTGGCTCTTTTTCTTCTGTTTGTCTTGTCCAACTCAGATGTGATAGTTTTTCTTTTATCTTACTTTGTTATATTTTATTATTATCCCTTATAAGCCTATGTTTTCTTTTTTATTATTATTATGAGATTTTTCTATTCATTTTACATACCAACCACAAATTACCCTGTCCTCCCTCCTCTCGCTCCCAGTCTTCCCACCCAACCCACCTCCCATTCCCACCTCCTCCAATTCAAGGTCTCCCATGGGGAGTCGGCAGAGCCTGGTACATTCAGTTGAGGCAGGTCCAAGCCCCTCTTCCCTGCACCAAGGCTGCGCAAAGTGTCCCACCATAGGCACTGGGCTCCAAAAAGCTGGCTCATGCACCAGGGATGGGTCTCATTCCCACTGCCTGGGGGTCCCCTAAACAGTTCAAGCTAAACAACTGTCCTGCCTATTCAGAGGGCCTAGTCCAGTACCATGGTGGCTTCTTAGCTATTGGTCCACAGTTCATGCGCTTCCACTAGTTTAAGCCTGTGTTTTCTTTTTCTTTTCTTTTATTTTACAATACAATTCAGTTCTACATATCAGCCACGGATTCCCTTGTTCTCCCACCTCCCGCCCCTCTCCCCTTCCCCCAGCCCACCCTCCCATTCCCACCTCCTCCAGGGCAAAGCCTACCCTGAGGACTGCGATCAACCTGGTAGACTCAGTCCAGGCAGATCCAGTCCCCTCCTCCCAGGCCAAGCCTAGTGACCCTGCATAAGCCCCAGGTTTCATACAGCCAACTTATGCAATGAGCACAGGACTGGGTCCCACTGCCTGGATGCTTCCCAAACAGATCAAGCCAATCAACTGTCTCACCCATTCAGAGGGCCTGATCCAGTTGGGGGCCCCTCAGCCATTGGTTCATAGTTTGGCTATTTGTCCCTGTGCCTTATCCAACCTTGGTTTCAGCAATTCTTGCTCATATAAACCCTCCTCTTTTGTGCTAATTAGACTCCTGGAGCTCTACCCGGGGCCTAGCTGTGGATCTCTGCATCCAGATCCCTCAGTTATTAGATGGAGTTTCTAGCACGACAATTAGGGTGTTTGGCCATCCCATCACCAGACTAGGTCACTTTGGGCTGTCTCTCGACCATTGCCAGCAGTCTATTGTGGGGGCATCTTTGTGGATTTCTGTGGGCCTCTCTAGCACTTTGCTTCTTCCTATCCTCATGTGGTCTTCATTTACCATGGTCTCCTATTCCTTGTTCTCCCTCTCTGTTCTTGATCCAGCTGGGATCTCCCGCTCCCCCAAGCTCTCTTTCCCTCGACCCTCGCCCTTCATTACCCCCACTCATGTCCATACTACTCAGCAGAGAAAAACAATGATATCATGAGGTTTGCAGGCAAATGGATGGATCTAGAAAAAATCATCCTGAGTGAGGTAACCCAGACTCAGAAAGACAAACATGGTATGTACTCACTCATAGGAGAATACTAGATGTGGAACAAGGATGAGTGGACTGCTACTCACATCACCAGGGAGTCTACCTGGAAAACAGGACCCCAAGAAAGACACGGGGATCACCCAATGATGGAGAAATGGATGATATCTACATGAAAAGCCTGTTTTCTAATGAGAGACAGAAAGGGAGTGGATCTAGACAGGAGGGCAGGTGGGGAGGAACTGAGCAGGAGAGGGTGGGGAAACAGTAATCAGGATATAGTATGTGAGAAAATAAAATATTTTCAATAAAGGAAAAAGAATTGCTGCTGTAAACATACCCATATAGGTATTTATGGTGATTACAGTTTTATTTTGCTTAGTGTAGTATTGTATGTGAGTCTTTAGTATTTCTGAGTCAGGGGTATGTTCTCTCTCATGCATGTTCCCAATCTAACAGTCTTGTCTAAGTAGCTTTGCCTGTCCTAGAACCTGCAATGTTGGGCATGCTGGCCTCAAAGTCTTGGTGATCCTTGAGTGCTGGTTATAGAAGTATGCCACCATACCTAGCCAGAGGTACTTTGATTCTGGTAAATGTGACTGTACCTTCTTTCCTTATGGAGACTCCTGTTCAGTGACAGATCAGGGGTAAAGCAAACTATAGATTTAAGAGAAGAAAAAAAATCAATGGATAATTGAAGAGTATCAGTATCTCTCCATTAGTTCTGGTTACATTTTGTGCTTTTAACAATCAACACTTCTGGATTTGTACAGCCACTGTTCAACATTGGTAGTTTAAGGAACTACACGACTACTTTCCTTGTGTATTTCTTCATCTTTATGTTTGCTGTAGGTGCTGTTTGGATAAGTGACATCCTCACTGTGACACAGACATCAGGAGTCTGTAGGGAGACTATCAGTTGAAATAACCAACTGCACCTTTGCATAAGATTCATGAAATATGGAGGGAAATTGATGAGCTCAAAGCAGGATGAAAAGCCCTGTTAGCTCCTGCCATTTCCCTGTGCCTAGCTCTGCCCTGCCCTGGGGATCAGGCCAAGTGCCTCCTGCAGGTCTCCCTGCCACTCTAAGGCCGCCTAGCTTCTGTCTGGTCAACAAATGGCCATTTGTTGCTGAAATAACAGAAATAGGAAACTGCTTTTAGAAATAGCTTAATAATTCCTTGTGTATTTCCATAAATGATTTTATTAAAACAAGGATATGATAAACTTAGCCCTATAAGAACATGACCCCAAATTGTAATCCAGTTAGCTAAAAAGGGGGAAAAAACCCTATATACTTGGATATTTTGATTTACCCTATCTTATCAGGGTTCATTAGTTATACAAACAGTGAAATGAAGCAGAAATGAAGAAAAGTGGCCTGTAATGGAGCAGAGGGCTGTGGGAAAGTTCAGACGGGGCCCAGCTATCTGAGGCCCTAAGAGGGGTACAATCTGGAGATGAGGATGTGGCGTGTGTGTGTGTGTGTGTGTGTGTACATGTGTATTTGTATATATCTATATGTATATTTGTGTATAAATCTTTTATATTTATTTTTAATGGTGAAAACAAAAAATTATTAACTTGGAGTCTAAAAAGGAAATTCTTATGAAATGGATAAGGACTGAACTTAGAATTTCATAGTGAGAAATCTTTCGAGTCAGGACTAGAATGATAAGATACACATACAATTTCAAGAGGGACATTACTGGATTGACATATGTGACCACATGCTGACTGTCCCACAGCGGACATTTATAGACTACAGAGATGGGGAAACAAGCGGCCATTTATTCCAAGAAGCTAGAGGCTTTGTCCAGGAAGCTGAAGAGGGACTACTGGTGTAGCGCCAGTCTGAGGCTGAAGGATGCTAGAGAGATGCTGGTACAAATCCACATAGGAAGGCGGAACAATCTGGGATGTATTGTCTGTGAGTGGTGACAGCTAGAAAAGGCACCTGCTCAGAAGACATGGACCACGTGCACGTGTACAGGTTTTCCTGTTTTTTCACTTTTCATCTGTCCAGGTTCCGGCCCACTGGCTCATGCCACACATGTTCTAGGTGTGTATTTGCCTCTCTCTGCTCATCCAGGTGCCATGTGTCTCTGGAAACAGCCTCACAGACATATCAAAAGTGCACTTTACCCTTATCTCTCAGCCCAGTCAGGTTGGCAACCAAGATTAACTACTACAGAAACTAATGGCATAAATAATATAGGTTCTTGGTCTGTTTAGGTAGAGATAATATTTGTAAATTATTCTGCAATGAAGGATTGATGCATAACCATTGCAGACAACTTTTTGAATATGGGGAAAGAAAGAATAATATCATGTTGGCTGGGAGCAGAGATTTTAGCATCAGACCTTGGTGTCAACTACCTTCCCTCTCGAGCCTCAGTTTCTCCTTTTGCAAAAACAGGATCAACAATTGTGACTGCCTCTTAGTATGACCATGAAGAATCGATTTGTTAATATACAGAAGAAATATCAGTACCTGGTACCTGATAATGCCTAGCAAATGGTAACTTATATCTCTAGTACTATGGTACAGGCAATGGAAAGTTAAAAGAAAATTTCATGTGTCCAAATTCTTACACGTTAATGGGTAAACAGCATGTACTAGTATATATGTACAACATCAGCAAAGTGCAGTACAAGGTGCATATTTTCTAAAAAAAAAATCATCCTTGCTAAATTTTGGTTGAGAAAGATTACCTGGGCCTTCGCTGTTCTTTTAGAAGAATGCTGAGTAGGGCCATGTAGAGCACAGGTCCAGGGGACAACTTTCACTGATGGCTAATGTAGATTGTGTTCCCTGGAACTGTGAAGCACACAGCCACACATGGAAGTCTGAGTCCTGAATTAAACTCTGTCATGCTCTTAGAACTTCTTTAGAATGTATGCTGGTCTTATTGATGAAATTGGACCTTTTACTGGACAAGATCCTGCACTCCTAGTTTTCAGATAATCTGTATTTAACTGAGTGCCTGTATCCAGTGGTGTTCCCTGAACTTCCACTGTTCACACCCAGGCTATTGTGACATATCTTATCAGCATGAGTCACCTAGTGACTAGTTGGAAGGATTTCTCACCCTCCTGAAAATCTTTCACATTTAAGCCTGGCTTTTGTTAACTACAGCCACAGTTGCTGGCAGTGATAAGTGATCCTCCTGCTGTCTCCTGAAGGTCTGGGAGCTTATGAATGTGTTGATGCTGGAGCTTAGGAGGCTGCTCCAGTGCAGTTTCCAGCAAGGCTGGCTGTTCGGCCAGCTGCTCCAGGCAGTTTCCAGCAACTCCAACCAGTTCTGAGGTCCAGAGACAGAATTCCATCCCCTGTGTGCCCGAAAGACTAAATGTGCTGCTTGCTGGGCTCCCTGGCAGGAATCTGAGAGCAACTCAAGAAGTAAAAACAATATTGGATTTCAACACAAGGCCAAGAAAATTGACACTATCCTCACAAGGCCACTTCCTTTGGGGGAAAACGTTTATAAAGTATATTATTTGCTTTAACTGAAAGCTCTAGGTACTCAGAAGAATAGATTTGGCTTGTGTGTCTTAACTTTGAGGTGAAAAAGAACTGTAATGTCATGTTGGGGTGATTGTAACTTGTATGTGCTGCATATGTAAGTTATGATTTTGTAAATTAGATGCTAATTGTTTGTGCCCACAGCTATTTCCCCATGTTTGTTGGTTAGAAATAGAGGTGTGGAGCAAGTCTGATGATTTTCATCACAGGCATTTGGGATTGATACAGCTTATCTTGAGTTCCCTATTTTACTGTGATGAAGCCAAAGCTTGTGAAACTAACTGGGAAATCAGTCTAGGTGGGAAGACATGATCCAGTGCCTTAGTAGTGTAGAATGGAATTCTCAAAAGTAAAGAAAAGTGAAAAACAAATGTAAGTCCTGCTTTACTCTCATGTTTCTGTCCTGAGCCATGTGTTTGGAGAAGGTAGACTTGCTCAGGGAGTTTAGAATAGTCTCCTCTTTGGTTGGGTTGGGTTCCACTTCTTTGCATGTGTGAGAGAATGCTTATGAAGTGCTTGTTACTTACCAGAGGAAGGACCTTTGGCGGTTAAGCTCTCTGTGATGCTCTCTCCAAATCAGTAAATCCCATTCACTCCTCCAGAAGGTCAGAGATGTGGAAAGCTAACAATGGGACTCTCACCAACACTTGGCACACAGTGGTGCCAAACAACCATGAGCTGGTAGGATTACCTGTTCAAAATTGCCTTTTTTATAAAATCCATATACAAGGGAAGAATTACCTGTAGAAAGGTGTAAGTAGTCGTCAACTTGTAGCCTTGCTTATATCTAGACTACTAAAAGGGGCTGGGAATCTTAGCACATACCCGTACCCCAGCCACTCTGAAAGTCTGAGGATAGAAAGCTTGGGCACAGTAGTGAGACCCGTGTCTCTGACAAACAAAGTGAAAGAATATGAAAATGGCAGCAGCTTATTTTGGTAGAGATAATCATGGGTCTGAATCTGAGTTCTGCTTTCCAGGTATGGCTGACATGCTAAGTATTCAGTTTGCACATGTGTAGAGGTAAGACTGTAGATCTCAGTGTGAAGGTGGGGGAAGGGAATGGAAGTCTGTTCTTTTGTCACACAGGTCACTTTAATCCCTTTCTACTGAGTGTAATGTGACACACACTCTGAAGTGTTTAGAAGCTGGATGGAAACACACACACACACATACACACACACACACACACACACACACACACACACACACACACACACGTTCTGCTTCCTACCTAAAGCTCTTTCTAACTCTCATTACCTCTCCCTATATGAACAGCAACACCATTTCTTGCATATTTTCTCAAATTGCTTAGCATCATTACTTGGCATTCCTTTCATTTCTGTAGGCGAGTACTTCCTGAGAAGAAAGCAGTGCTTTTGGTTACTCTGTCCACCTCTTCCTCACCGAGGTCTGGAGTCTTCCAGGAGGAAACTTCTGACACTGCTGCAGGGCTCTCCTGCCGGTGTGTTCAGAATCCTGCTTTAGTATTAATCCCTTTTTATTAAGGGTGTCTGTTTTTGATCTCTGCAGAGCAGCGGTATTTCCCTTGTTTCCATATTTTCGGATTCAGTTCCTGGGCATTGAAGTATTATTAACCAAATCTGTGCTTAAAGCCTTTGGTCATATTCTTCTATTTAGTGCTTCTTTCAAAATCCATTGTACCCTCCAGTCACTTTTAACTTTAATAAAACAAAACCAAATTTCCAGTCCGTCTTATGGTTCAAGAGCTCCTTGGTAATGCTTGCATTTTACAGTACTTTTCCTCTGCAGAGGAGAAATTGTTTTGTAGAAAGTATGTTTACTGTTATAGAGTCTGAAGCCAGTGAAAATTATTTATAATATCAACAAGAACCTTTTAGTAGCTAATATTTGCTAAGGCTAATGTTTACATTCTACTTTTCACATTTTATTTAAAAATTATTTTTTTGTAAAATAATGAGTTTCATTATAATATTTTAATATAAATAAGCCATCATTGTACTTTGCTCATACTTGCTACCTTCTGCTTAAAACCTTTCTAAATTGACTTTCCCCCTATTAACAGAATGTAAAAACCATTCACTCTACGTTTGCCATGCTCGGTGTGCAAGGTGCTGTCATGAGGTCTGGGGACAGAACGATGAACGGCACGGCCTTGGCTTTTGCCCTCCAAGAGTTCACAATGTAGTGGAAAGTGGGTTAAAAAATAATGTTCAAGAAAGTATCAAGGTCAAGAGAAATTTCTAAATTTTGCTAGCTCCAAAACTAATGAATATTAACAAACACTATTTGAGATATGAAAGATTGTTGAACTGGGTTATGATGAATGCATTTTCCCCATGATTGTTTTCATTTACAAGAATTATAATACTTTATTTCTCTACATTTTTAAATGTGTCATTGAAATCAAAGGGACTTAGTCATTTTCTCATAGCCATTTGATATCTACCATGCATGCAAAGCCCTGAAACACAGGTTTTAAATTTCTGTGCGCAGCAAATCAAGAGAAAGGACAAAAAGCATTTCTTCTGTAAAATGTAAGATTTCAGGTAGAGACGAGGCTCTCCTCCTGTGTTCCCATGTGTTTTCATCAGCAAATTTCCAGCTCCACATGCAGTAGCATGACGTGATGTAAGCTGCTACCATATACCCGGAGTTTATCCGATAGTGGTGATGCTTGGTCATTGCAGGAAGAATCTCCTTCTTCTTCTTCTTTTTTTTTTTTAAGGAGGTTTTATTTTGGGGTAATTTATAGCCAGTAAAGGGTTGGTTACAGGATCCGGGAGAGGTGGGGTACAGTCCAGTGTTCTCTGGAAGACTCTGCTCGGTCGTCTGCCATCCAGCATCCAGGATCACAAGGAACCAAGAGAGGGAGCAGATCCGGATATCGGTTCTTTTTTTTTTTTTAAATTTATTTATTTATTATGTATATGGTATTCTGTCAGCATGTTTGCCTACAAGCCAGAAGAGGGTACCAGAAGATGATTGTGAGCCACCATGTGGTTGCTGGGAATTGAACTCAGGACCTCTGGATGAGCAGCCAGTGCCCTTAACCACTGAGCCATCTCTCCAGCCCAGAATCTCCTTCTTAAAGGCAAAACAAACAACTTGTATCCCTTCAAGCCCCCCACAGCCCGTTCACATTCTGATGCTGCTGTGAAAGTTGTGCTCACACCCAGTGCAAAATGGTCTCCTTTTATATTTTTTTAAATTAAAGCAGGAAATATCTAATATCTATTAGCAACTCAGTATCTTTGTCTTTCTAAATATAATTTGGAAGCAAAAGCTAATCATTTGTTATCTTAAGAAGTTAGTGGCTTTTTAAAGTTATTTTATATTGGTTTTTAATTATTTTGTTAAGTCAGCAAACAATCTCATGGATTTCCTAGTGGCATTTTTGGATGTGTATTGTTATGCTTTGTTCTTGTTCCTCTCCCTCCTCACTGTCTTCCCTGTTCCCCTTTCTTCTTGCTGGTATTCCGCCGTCCTCCCGAGGCCACCTTTGGCTTTATGCCACTTGTATCTTTGACCATTCTTTTTCTCCACTCCTTTTAAAACCTTCCTTTCTCCTTTCTGCTTTCATGTTACACACACACACACACACACACACACACACACACACACACACACACACACACACACACACATGAGCCCTATATTCTGCACCTGAGAGAAACCTGATATCTGACTTTCTGAGCCTGGCTTTTGTTCTTTGTCATAGTTCTTTACTGCTAAATAAAGTTCCATCATGTATGTATATCATATTTTCTTTTTCATTCATCTGTTCATGGATATTTAGGCTGGCTCTGGATATTAGTTATTGTGAATAGTGTAGCAATAACATTGGTGTGCAAGAATCTATGAAAATACTGGTTTAGAGTCCTTTGGGCATATATGCAGGTGTGGTGTAGCTAACTGGGTCATATGGTCATTATATCGTTAGGGTTTTGAGAAACCTCTACACTGACCTCCATAGTGCTGTATCAATTTACTGATTCTCACTAACGGTCTAAATGTTCCGCTTTCCCCATCCTTCTCCCGAGCATTGTTGCCCTTTGTCCTCTTGGGAATAGCCATTTTGACTGTGGTGAGATGGAATCTCAAAGCAGTTTTCATTTGAAAGGGGCAAGAAGGACTGACTGTTAGGAAAGATGTAGGTAAAGCAAGAGCTAGGAGAATTTAATACATTTGATAATTACTATGATGACCACACATGATTTATGGCTGTTCTTTTTTCTTTCTTTTTTCCTTTTAAGACAGTCTCACTCTGTATCTTTAGCTTGCCTGGAACTCTCTATGTAGATCAGGTGGTTTTGAACTCACATAGATTTGCCTGCATCTGTCTCTTGCAGTGCTGGAATTAAAAGCTTGAGTCACCATGCTCAGCCAGTTTATGACCCTTAGCTTCTAATGTATATGACCTACATGATAATTCACCCAAGCCTATAGCAATGTGGAGGCTCTTCTCTGCTTATAGAATTAGTAGCAATCGGAAGAGCAAATCAGATAGAAGCAGTTCTGCTGCCAAGGTTTGAAGGTTTTCTTCTAAATCTCAGATCTTGGTCAGCTCAGCCCTACATTGGAACCTCGAAAGTTTTACTGGAGAAAAGAACTTGACATTCTGTTTTTCTTTCAAAGCGCAGGATTCAACTGTGGCAAGTAATGTCAACTGTATATCTGGAAGTCCTCTTTGCTTGTTCCTTTTAATTGACTGGTGCTGGCTCATCAATTTTTATGTACATAAAATTTAAGTGAGCCTAATTCTCATTTAATAAAAATAAAATTAGTTGGGCAGTGGTGGCACACGTCTTTAATCCTAGCACTTGGGAAGCAGAGGCAGGTGGATCTCTATGAGTTTGAGGCCAGCCTAGTCTACAGAGCAAGATCCAGGATAGACAGGACTACACAGAGAAACCCTTGTGGTGTGCTCTCTCTCTCTCTCTCTCTCTCTCTCTCTCTCTCTCTCTCTCTCTCTCTCTCTCTCTCTCTCTCTCTGCCTCTGCCCACCACCCCGTGTGTGTGTGTGTGTGTGTGTGTGTGTGTGTGTGTGTGTGTGTGTGTGGTGTGCGCGCACACCAGGCACATCTGGAAGGTCCATCTAAGGTAGAACATGCACACGTTGAGGATAAGGAAGCTCTTTTTATCTCCAGCTTTTGTATCCTATTGAATTAAAACCTCAACATTGTCAGATGTCAAGAAACCCTGAATCCTATCGTCTTTAAATGTGTTTACACACCTTTTCCTTAAGAGCTCAACGAAAGGCAGCAGACATGTTGAGAAGCAGACCGAGGACAGAGCAGGGGGGACTGTTAACCCCAGTCACAGTTTGAGCAATCCCAAGCGAGACACAAAGCACCGGCCGCACTTAGACAATGACATTGGAGTGAGGTGTGTTGGGGTCAGATGACGGGAGTGGGTGGGAAATGAGGGTTAGGTGTGATCACAATTCCACTGAATACATGAAGTAAAAATGCTAGAAAGTGCAGCTCAAATGGTGACAGGAGAAAAGCTTCTGAATAACGATGGGAAAGTCTTTCAGGTCGCAGGCTATCCTAGAAAGAAAAGTTAGGATTTCCAAAGTTATTTGATGGTATGTGCACATATGTAATAATTCCCATACTCACAGCTTTCAGCAGCATTGTAGAGCAGTCTTCCTTTGGGTCCCTGCCATCATCTGCTGTCCCTCATCCCTTCATCTGGGTGCTCCTCCTTTTCTTTTCCTCTGTCAGTTCTTAAGTGCTCCCTGGGTCCTTTTACCTCAGATTCCTGGCCCCGCTATTTCCTTTGCCCTGAATGGAACATTGCAGAGTTCATTTCTAGACTTGGTTCAAATGTGTTTTCTCCATGGAAAAGCATTGTCTCTAAGAATTCATGTCATAAACTCTGCTTTGGGAGGACTGAAGAGACAGACAAGAAAGAGCTGGACATGCCCTCTTGCGGGAGACTGAGACAGGAGGATCACTATGAGTTCAAGGCTAGCCTGGGTTACATATTGAGACCCCTGAGAGTAAAGGAGCATGAGAGAGTGTATGGGGTACTCGTGGGGAGTTGTGTTCAGATCAGCTGTGGAGGTGGTGCATATTCTCTGCTCTGGTTCTCTGAGAAATCACTTCATGAGCTTAATAGATAGGCTGGAGAAGGACGTGGACTCGCATGCTTCCCCGGCAAGGCAGGCTGCGTCTCATTTCCGGTGCTCACCATACTTGTGAGTGTATGAACGGCCCGAGAGTCAGTGGAACGAATCGCTAACTTTGATGCATTCTTTCCTGAACTTCTTTGATCACTGCTGTTGAAGAACATCTGTTTCTGTCTTGAGTATTGTTTGGTGTTGCACAAAATACAGTTTAGGAAATGTGATTTTAATTAATTAGAGGAAATGTCTTAGAAAGGAATGTTCTAGAAGTAATGAGAATAGCAAGCAAGCTTTGTCCATCTCTGAGTGGACTCCATGACTTGGCTTCAATGTTACAATATTTACTTTTCTGTTTTAGAGGATTTTCTTTAAAGCTGGGTCTAGCCTAATTGCCCTGTATATAGTCCAAGCACATGGAATACATTTTTTTTTTTTTTTTTTTTTTTTTTTTTTTTTTTTTTGGTTTTTCGAGACAAGGTTTCTCTGTGTAGCTTTGCGCCTTTCCTGGAGCTCACTTGGTAGCCCAGGCTGGCCTCGAACTCACAGAGATCCGCCTGGCTCTGCCTCCCGAGTGCTGGGATTAAAGGCGTGCGCCACCAACGCCCGGCTGGAATACATTTTTTATGTCAGTTCTTAATAATTTTTATTTGAAAATTTTAAAATACATGTAAAAGTTAAGGCAATTCTATTATCCAAATTCAGCTGTTACCAAAATTGCATATTATTTAGTATTTTTTTGCCAAACTATTTTTAAATCATAGTGAGAAATATCATTTTACTCTTGAGTGTCTTGAGTGTGCACACTTTTCTTGGGAGGACTTAGGTATGGGAAATGGAGCAGGACCTTGTGAATAGTATGCATGGATTTGCTGGGCCTCTGAGCTGCTTGGTCCCAGACTCAGAAGCACCTTCATAAAGGCACGTTACTTTATCTCATTTCAGTGGTATTGCTGTGCCTACCAAGTTATAATTCCCAGGTAATTGTGAATACCTTGTCAATATCCAAACTTGAAAAATCAGAAATGTAATCTTATACCATAAAATTCCTTCTTCCATGTGCTAGTTAGTGACTGGCATTCATATAGTCATAAAAATATGTAATCATCACCATTATCTAATTCCAGAACATTCTTACCATTCCTAAAAGATACCTATTCTCATGCCTTTTTGTTTTATCTTCTCCTCTAACTGGTGTAACTTTTGTGTCTTGATTTTGGTTGTTATGGATACCTGATTGGCCCGTTGTGACTGTATTCCTTCACACATACCATGTTTTGTTCTTTCATTCATCAGTTGGGGGACATTTGGGCTGTTTCTACTTGCTGGCTACTGTGAATATATTGTTGTGAACATTCATCAGTAACTTTGTGTTAACAAATGTTTTTATTTTTGGCATATATTAGAAAGATTGATCTTCTGGGACATTCTGAAACTGTATGTATAACTGCCAGTGGGACACTTTAAATCCAGTGTCAGAGAATTCTGTTTTTTTACATCCTTTCTGATGTCTGTTATCTGACTGATGTTATCCATCACACTGGAGGGGAAGTGTATATGGTCTAGACTGTCATTTCTGTAATGATCAGTGATTAAACACCTTTTTGTTTCGATATTTGATGTTGTATTTCTTATGTGGAGAACTACCTTTTCAAGCACTGGCTTCTCTCTCTGTCTCTGTCTCTGTCTCTCTGTCTCTCTCTCTCCCTTCCTTCCTTTCTCTTTCTGTCTTTCTGAGACAGGGTTTCTCTGTGTAGCTCTGGCTGTCCGAGAACTCACACTATAGACAGGCTGGCCTTGAACTCACAGAGAGCTGCCATCTATCCTCTGCCTCCTGAGTGCTGGGGTTAAAAGTGTGTGCCACCACACCTTGCTTAAACACTGGCTTATAACTAGGTTGTTTTATATTATTGACTTGTACTGTGTCATGGGTCACTGATTCTGGATGCTAGTCTTGCATCAGAGACACAAGTTACAAAAATTCCTCCCAGTCTTTGGCTTGTCTTTTCATTTTTTTTTTTTAAATGTGCTCTGAAGTGCTAACACTTAGGCTTTGATTGGGTCCAGATTTCTATTGTTTTATTTAGATCTTTTGCTTTTTTTTTTTTTTTTTTTTTTTTTTTAGATATAATTCATATCCAAGAAGCCATTACCAAATTTGGGATCTTGTACATCTGCACTTTTGTTTTATTCTGAGAACTTACTAGTTCTAGCCTTTACATTTAGGACAGTGATCCATTTTGAGTTAATCTTTGTATATGATGCAAGGGAAAGCTAGACTATTAAGAATAAAATTTGACTTCAGCTATAGGATGACCTAGACAGGTATTTTCTCTTTACCTCTATCTTGCCTTTGCACCCCTGTCCCAAATCCTCCATTCTTAACTAATAAAGACACAATCAACTGGTATTTGTGTAATTCGAAGTAGTAGAAATAGAATGTAAGGGAGGACAAAGTCTCCTTATAAATGTGATTATATTGAATTAAACGACTAAGTCACAGTGGACATCTGCCTTTGTGCCTTTCTTCCCCACTCTCTATTTCTCTGACAGTGAGACCTGGTCTGTCCCTGTGGAATTCCTTCCTGACCATTTGGTTTATAAATTGTCTTTGCCCAAAGAGTAGGTAGCTCAGAGATGGACACAGACAGAAAAAGGATAATGAGAAGTAACCATAACTGGTGTACAAGAAAACTGGCATAGACTGGAAATACAGATGCCTTACCACTCTAAATGGACATCTGTCTAATTATAAAGCCAACATGGAGAGAAGTGGGCTAAGAGGCAGAGATGCACTTTTGGCTGTCAGTCAGACATCTGGATCTGTCTGTGCCTGGAGCATAGACCACCACTGGACATTCTGGATCTGTGAGTCTGCACATTCCTGGTCAGGTCTGTTCCCGGAAGGGTTATGACTGTTAACACAAGGCTAGGAGCTTAGGATACATACACTGTTTTCTGTCTTCATGGATTTGACCTTCATTTGACCTTACTGTGTGAACTACACATGATTTTGTCAAACTCATCATTTCATAGAGACAAAAACTGGAGCCCAGTAGGCCATAGAATATGCCCTAAGTTGTGATTTCCTTATTGTTGGTATATTATGTGATTCATGTAGCCAACATGAATTTATGGCTTCATGAATGATGGAAGTTCTTAGTGTTAAAACAATGTTTTATTAATATGAAAAATGTCTTTAGTTGCAATTATAAAAAGTTTTACTTTGGTTTTTCTATGTTTTGAAGTATATATACATAACAGAAATGACATTTGAAACATTAGATTCATGTTTAAAACACAAATTATTATTTTACTTACAGATGTATAAACTCACCTACATTATTATATAAAAAAGCTTACACTGAGAAAAACCTGGCCACTATTAATCAAAATTTCACATCTATTAAGTCACAAAACTATTAATTTCACCTCTTATTTACTGTATAGCATGTTTAGATTTTTGTTTTAATGGCTTCCACTAATGACACCATTAAGATAACTAAATAGTATGAGAAATGCATTTTAAGTGTTTCGATATCCACTAATTTATATCAAGGGTAGAACTTGCTTTTGTATAGATATCAAAGACCCAATAAACTGAGCTAACAGCTGGTGTCTTACTCCACATACACACTTGCACCCTGTATCTAATGTTCTGTGTTGATGGCATTGAGGTGAGTGCATTGTCATGGGAGCATTGGACATCTAGACACTTAACTTAGTTGGTTCTCTTGGACCCTTGCTTCATCTTGAGATAGCTTTATTGTTCATAATGCAGACAATATCAAGGTGCACAGAAGTTTTGCATGAATTTTTATGGAAAGTCTGTGTCCAAAGTTTTAAAATCATAGTTGTTTTTAGCAAAAAAATATAACGAAACATTTGGAACAAAGTCATTTATGACTAATGGAACCATGGGTCAGTTAGGGTAGAGTTGGGAGGGGAGTATGTAGTGTGGAAGGTCTTGCTGGGTGAGTTAGCAGGAGATACTTGGTGGACTTGTCAGACCTTGAGTAACAAGTTTCAGCCTTTGTCTGTCTTATCAGTGTAGAGAGTAGATAACCCGAGCTTGAGAAGGATCTTTGGCCACTAGAGATGGTCTCTTAGGAAAGGCCAGTCCACTAGAGATTGTGAAGAGAGACTTTCTGCAAATGTAGACATATACTAGGTGAGAAGTGGAGTGAGCCATAGGTGAACTCAGCAGCCTAATTTGCACCCATGATTATGGGAAAGTAAAACCAATTTTAGACTTTTAGATTTAGATATTTAGGGAGGATTCTCTTCTCAGAAGAATAAAAATTCATAAAATGCATAATTATGGTTTGTGCAAGTATCTTTTCGGAAAACCATTTCATCTAGGCAACTTTAAAAATGGTGAGTAGAAACCACAGCTGCATGCTTGCTTTTCTTCAGAAAGCACAGCCTCTTCCACCAGGCATGCTGGACACTCTCAGTCCTTCCCTGGCTCTGCTGGGCTGGGTGGGCCACCACAAGGCGCTCTCCACAAGGCAAGACCTAGTATGCCCCTTGAATTCACTGTTTCCAAACGTGGCTGTTTTCATCTACTTAAATGTTTTGCTTTAGAGGTCTGAAGATAATGCTTTGCCTTGCTAAATAAATGCTGGCATAGGCCATGTAAAACTTTCTTGTTGTTAAAATAAAGATTTGGCAGTTCTTAGCAAAGTCCCAGCAGCTAATTTGGGGTATTACGAAGCTGCAAAGAAGGAATGTACTCAGTCAGATAACCAACCAACTGTATCTCTGTTAAGCAGTTTATATGTATTACTTTAAACAGCACTTTCATGAATTTTGATCACAAATAGAATTAATTTAATGTTCCTGTGTAATGTGTTCTCTTTTCTACAAAGCAAGACGATATAAAGGCGGTCACCTATTTCCTATATTGATTAAATGTCAGTCTTCTTTCTGGAAATATCTTAAATAAATAAGATCTTACAGATATGATCTACAGATTGCAAAAACCTACAAAACTAAGATGGTCGATGCTTTCTGTGGTAACCTTGACCTCAAGTCTGCTTATTGATTCCCTTAAACCCCACTTACTTTAATGAATGATTTTAGATTGCTTCTCATGAAAGCTCCATTTAACAAGACCTGAAGCTACGCAGGGGAGGAAGAAGAAAACTAGAAGAATATTGAAGGAGGTGAGCAAGAGCTTTGGACTAGGCAGGGGCCTGTGAGGCAGAGTCAGCAGATCCTAGCTCATCAGGAAGGTACTGCAGACCTAACCAACACAGTAGTCTTGCCCATTTATCAAGGAAATGTTGACTGAGCACCTGCCATATACCTGAACTCTGTGGGGCACAAGGTGTGCAGTGATCAGCAGCACAGACACAATTCCCAGCCTTCGTCAGCTTTGCATTTTAGGGAAGAGAGGTTGGGAAATGGTACTGTGTGCTTAGTATATTAGTAGTCATCATTAAGAAGGAAGGGAAGTATGAGAGGAGACAGGTGGTGTTAGTGGTCCAGGACAGCATCCCTGAAAAGTGGATTTCAGCTAAATGTCCAAAGGCTGAGAAGAGCATGCCCTGCAGAAGGGTCAGCCAGGGCAAAGACCCTGATGTGCTGCTGCTGGAGTGAGTGAGGAGATAGTGACCAGATGACATGATCTCTGCTTGCAGTTGAGGACCAGTCAGAGATACATCAAGGTTTTTGAATCAAAAAGTACCAACACACAAATAAAACTAGTAAACCAGTCCTACCATCCTTCAAAAAAATTCTCCCTCTAGTTGTGTAACAAGTTTGTTTTTCTTTTTAAATGTGCTTCAAGGTTCCAATATTTTAAAAAATGAAGTAACAGTTATGTGTTGAGGTACATGTTGATCATTTCTTTTAATTTCTTAGAAGACATTGCAGGATGTGATTCTAAACGTGATGCATTGCTATTTAATTAGGAAGCAGGTAGCAGAAGTTCCCCCTAGACCCACCGGTGTGACAAATCCTTAGACGCCCACTGTAAGAAGATGAGATGGTGAACTTTGTCTTTTAGTCATGTTCCAGCAGTTGAAGCTGTTTCTGCTGACCCCTGAAGTGTCCTTCCCTGTGTCTGTCCACCCTGCACCCCAATGTTATCAGTACCTAAAAACTTATCGTGAAGCTTGGGCTGCTTCTAATGGTTAATGTCAGTTTCACTCTAAATCTTACTGTTCTTTTTCTGGGCAAGTGTGCTTTGAAATCATGGTCCTGAAGTCCTGTGATCATTTTCAAAGTCTTACTGTGTTGTAAGCTGTTTCTCATTTGCTTATTTTAAGATAATGGGGTGCTGTTTTTAAGATCATGATTTCAGTTCTGTTGTGAATGTACAACCTACTAGCCACTTAATGGAGGTTTCTTCTTTATATTTACTAAAGGGAAAACCCCTGAGTGGCTCTGCCTTTTGTAGGTGATGGAAGAGAATACATAATATGCTTTGCTGAGAGCTGCTCTTTCTTAATAGCCCACCATCTGCGTTAGTGCATAGATGCATAGATAATCAAGCCTGTTTCCTCTGAAATTGCTGCTAGTGCTTAAGACTGGGTGTTTCCCCATTTGTTTAACATTTGCAAATCTTAGCCTTTGTGTCATGGAAGTTGGGGATGGGACCAAGTATTGGGAAGGTCAGGTCTCTGTGTGTTATGCACCAGTGCCCTACTTCAGGTAGTGTTATTGTTTTAGGTTACCAGGGAAATGGGTTAGGAGGATGCCCACTGGTGCCAGCTGTGTGGCTGGCACGCAGCTGGTCCCTGGGTGTCTCTGGGGCAGAGTCAACAGTTGGGTCAGAGTGGCTGTGACTCAGCGAGTGTAAACATTTGTTTAGTTTAAATGATTAGCGGAGCTTCTGCCTGGTTATTAGCTGATGATAAGGCTGACATGGAGGCAAGCCATAGTTCTGTCCCTGCTGGAGAGCAGTGGTGTTGGATGCATCTGACCAGCTTCCAGGGAGCCCACTCATGTTTATAGAGTATCAGATGAAGCTGCAGTCTTTTGACGAAAGAAAGATCACAATGGGCACTAAGAGGGACCAGTGGAGGGGGAGGGGTGCAAGTGGTTTGCCTGACTCATGCTTTAGGGAAGGTGAGGTATTGGCTGTGGGTCCTCTTATCAGTCGTGCAGGTAGGCACAGGAACAAAAGTACCTGTCCCAAAGCTTGAGAAGAAAGGAAGAGGGAAGCAGTACCATTTGTATCACTGTTGGTTTGAGTTTCTGTCTCCCCCACTAGACTGTAGATGTCTATGCTTATTCATAACCACAGTATTATTGAAATGAGCTGAAAGACATACTGCATCTCTCTCTTTAATGTCGCTCTTCAGGTTGATGGGAAATTGTTAATTTGATATGTTTTATGAGCCTTTGACACACCATCCCCCTACTTTCCATCCATTCAGAGGTACAGGATGGGTATGGGACTTAATGGAGGATTGTAGAACAGTAGCGGCTCTCACTGGTTCCCCACACACTGCTCCATCTAACTCATTCATCCGTCTGTGTGCTGGGTACTGTCTTTTATGTCCCAGTGCTCAGGATGTAAACACAGCTTAGTGCCTTGAGAAAGGCAGACAGACTCTGTATTCAAGATAAAAGGGGCAAGAGAGTAACAGTCACTTAGACACAAATGTCTTGAAAGGAATTACATTAGGAGGAGTTGTAAACAGAGTTGGGAGCAGTTCTTTAGGGATGTGCCTCCGTGATAAGTGATCAGCTCAAAATCTGTTAACAGATTGCAACTTGAATTAAAGTAAGTTGAGCTGTATAGTTAAACAAAATGTTTCAAAGTTTATTACTTCAAATACTTTTTTCTTATAATTTACTTAAAGCATTTCTATTTATGTTTTCTAATACTAATGGCTTGTTGGGATAGGCAATGTACTATCTCTTTACTGGCCTGTAGTGGAGGTTATCCTCACTGAATAAATGTGCATTTTGTTAAATTGTTTAGCAGATATTTCTTCTGAGGACCTCTTGAAACATCAGTCTCCAAAACAGTTTACTTTACAGTAGTGTTATAGGTAAGACAAGTGTGATAGCATACACCTATAATCCCAACACTGTCTTAGTTAGGGTTTCTGTTGCTGTGATAAAACTCCATGACCAAAAAGCAAGTCAGGGAGGAAAGGGTTTATTTGGCTTACACTTCAGCATTGCTGCTCATCACTGAAGGAAGTCAGGACAGGAACTCAAACAGGGCAGGGTCCTGGAGGCAGGAGCTGATGCAGAGGCCATGGAGGGGTGCTGCTTACTGGCTTGTTCCCCATGACTTGCTCAGCCTGCTTCCTCCCTTCCTTCCTTCCTTCCTTCCTTCCTTCCTTCCTTCCTTCCTTCCTTCCTTCCTTCCTTCCTTCCTTCCTTCCTTCCTTCCTCCCTCCCTCCCTCCCTCCCTCCCTCCCTCCCTCTCTCTCTTGTTTGTTTTTGAATTATTTTTCTTTTATTGAAAATAGATTTTTTCCATATAATATATCCTGATTATGGTTTCCCCTCCTCCAGCTCTTTTTTTAAGTACCACTGATTTTTGATGCTTTTATTAATAAAATTGATTTCACTATCAGTCTGCCTTCTTACAGAACCCAGGACCAGCAGCCTAGGGATGGCACCACCCACCATGTGCTGGCCCCTCCCCCACTGATCACTAATTGAGAAAATGCTTACAGCTGGATCTCAGGGAGGCATTTTATCAACTGAAGCTCTTTCCTCTCTGATGACTCTAGCTTGTGTCAAGTTGACACATAAAACCAGCCAGTACAGCAGACAGATATGAAGATAACAAGTTCAAGGCCAACCTGGGCTACATAATTCCTTCTACAAGAACAACTGCATACAGTGTTCTTGTCTCAAAAACAAAGCCAAACAAAACTAGAAACCATATTGCAAAGAATGGAAACAATAGTCAACTGGTATAATTTTCTCTTTTCTGCACACTGTGAGTGTATAAGAAAGACTCTTCAGTGAGCCAGTAGGTTTTATGAATCAATTCATGTATTGGCAACTGTGGTTTATTATTTTCTGTGCAAATCACTGAATCTCATTTTAAAAAAATAGTTTTTGAAATGAGTTTTTTTTAAAGTATAGATTCATAATCACTGTAGGCTACTACAGAGACCATTTCAGAGTGTTGAGGAAGGATATTTCTTACTGAGAGAAAGATTCAGCTCTCAGAATTTTGTTACTATATGTTAAAGATAATTCTGTTGTAACTGATAAGGGATTTATAAACATTAATATTTTTTTCATTTATATTTGTGTATCTTTGTAAATATATGTATGTATATATGTATATGTGTTTATATGGACATATGTATACTATACACATGAAACCTTTGAGGTAATTTAGTACTGAGTAAGAAAGTTTGTCCCGTAAAGTAAGTGTATTGTGTAGCATCAGGGTGTTTTAATATTGTGAAATATTTCCTCAGCTAATAGCATTATATTATATATTATATCTTCCTTGGATTTTTTTGACATCTCTTTCAGATGAAGTTATTAAACAATTTCCAATAAAAATGCTTAGTTTATTTGAATGTTATATTAGATTACCAAATACTCAATATAATTAAATTTTGGTGTCTGCAACACAATTGTGCATAGAAGAGCTCCATATCTACATTGATTGAAGAAATAAAATACAGCATGAATAATAAATTTAGAACCACAGTATAGAAGAAGCTGTGTGAAGGCCTGGGGTCAGATGGAGTGAGTTTTTGTCTTGCACTCAGTGACATGACACCACATTGAAAGTCTGCTGTATAGATTAATCTGGCCCCTTCTGATGGCTCCTCTTGACTTATGGCAGAATGTTGCCGTGCATGTCTCCTTGTCACGTATTAGATGTGCACAGTGATCCACATCAGCTGCTGGAGAGTTTGCAGACTTCAGTTCCTGTGGGTCTTCGGTGGAGAAGAGCTGATATTATCACTGTTTTATCTGCACATTTTTTTTGGTACTCTAAACACCATTGTAATCCCAAATTAGAAAACAAAAGAACTCATTTCTCATCGTTTGAAACTTTGTGGGGCAAACCAAAACCTGGTCTCATATGTAGTTGTGTTTTAGAACATGGTTTTGTATACAGGTCAGTGTTTTCCAAACGCTGTTGGAAAGGTAGTCTCTTTCCTGGATTCTGTGAAGAGACAGACTCTGCATTGTTGTCGTGCACAGGTTTGAAGATGTAGGGTTTTGTTGTTGTTGTTGTTGTTGTTTGTTTTATAAGAGAAGACAAGCCAGCTCTTACATTTTCCTTTATTTTCTATCATTCCTTTTTGGTTTTCTTTTTCTTCAGTGCTGGGGATTAAACCCAAGGTACTACTGAGTTTTTATGTGAAACAATAGAATTAATACTTGACCATTTAGGACACACATTTCAAACTACTGTGCATTACCTCCTTTAAGACATTTCTGCCCTGTCGTATGGTGGGTATATAAGAAAACAGGGAGACTCTTAAGTTGAAGCTGTTTGTAAATCTGATCAACTGTCACTTTAATCCCTGTGCACGTCTGCTCATCTGAGACAGTTCACAAAGTTCTTAGTAGCTGTTGAGACCAATGTTTTCAGTACATCCTAGGCATGACTCCATTTGAGTGTCTTCCAGTCTTGCTCCCTGTCTCCCCCAGCCCTGGAGACAGACTCTCATATTATAGTCCAGGCTATCCTGGAACCCTGGGTGACCTTCCTACTTCAGCAGGTGTGAGCCACCATGTGGGGCTTTCCAGAGACTAAACTGAGCTTCTCTTCCCACACTCTTGGGACTGACAGATTTTCCTCTCCACTCTCTCTGAGAGCTTAGACTGTGATGTGAGTACCCGGGATGCCCTCGCACATCACCCTGTCCAGTAAGTAGCAAGTTTATGCATTATACTTGCATTTGTAACAAGACTATACTATCACCTTTCACACTGCTCTGGTCAGCTTCAGGAAGGGTTAATTTTGGCTCCTGATTGAGGGGACAGTCCATTGTGGTGAGGAAGGCATGATAGCAGAGCAGTTTGCAGCTGTGTTGGTGGGAACTTGCTCACATCTCACTTCATCAGGAAGAATAATGCAGGTACTCAACTGGGTTTCTTCATTTTCCTTTGTATTTAGTCAAGACTGTATACACCATGGGGCTGTGTCACCTACATTCACAGTGGGCTTTTCTGCTTCAGTTAATTCTGAGAACTCCCTTAAGGACACACATTAGGTGTATCTCTTAGGATATTCTAAATCAAGTCAACTTGACAGAGGGATTAACTGTCATAGATATAAGTGAGTGATAAACAGATGAAATATAAGTGTCTAAAGAGAGGATGTGATTGTTTCTGTGGAAATAAATGAGTTAGAAACACAGGATTCAGGAATGTTATGAAATTTATTTTCTTGTTGACTCAGTTGCAGAAGAGGCAACACTACAGACAGTACAGATTTCAAAGACTAATTTTTTTTCCTACTATAGTCTCGGTGTCTCCATGTGTGGTCCAGGCTGGCTCTGAGTACTGCAGCCCTACAGCCTCAGCCCCAGGGGCACTGCAGAGCTGAGTTACTACACCTGGCCAGCCCATCCATCTTTAAATCTTCCCTTTTGAAACCCAATACTGTAATTTGTAAATGGTGATTTATAATTATGGTTAAAATCGGAGGTGGCGGAGCCTAAATTCCTAGACTGTTTGCAGAGAAAATCTGATTGCCACAGAGAGACTGTCAGAGTCAAAGGTGAGAGAGGACTTGAGTGGAACAGTGTCCTTGGGACCTTTGCACTAATGAATTTGTGTAGCTGTGATTGTGTGAACAGGGTCTACATGGGGTCAAGTCAGTCACCATTCTAGCATGGGAGGGGAAGGGGTCATGGTACAGGAGGGAAAGAGGTGATGAACCTCCACACTTAACTGAAGAACTATGAAGTTGATGCCTTCTTGGGGGTGGGGTCAAGCTTTTTTAAGGGTAAAGCTCCTGATAGGTCCACACTTCAGTGTATGACCCCATATCATGAGTATGTTGGGCATCACAATTGGACTCTATGGGTTAAAAAAAAAAGAAGACATGAAAGTTGGGAACAGGAAGAGGAGAGAGAATTTGCTGAGGGGAACAGGGAGGAGAGGGTGGATTTGTTCAGGGGGACAGGGACGAGAGAGGATCTGATCTGGGGACAGGAGGAGAGGGGATCAGTTCTGGAAGGAATTGAAGAGGGGAAGAATTGGGGATGAATATGATCAAAATACATTATATGAAATTCTCAAAGAATAAAATATTTAAAAAGAAAGGTAAAATGTGATATAATATTTATAATATCCTTTTATTTATATAATTATTTTTAAAAATATATTAAGCTCTTAAAGTAAAGAGATAAATTTTCATAAGCCCCTTGTGTGTTGCTGGGTCCTAACAGCTCCCTCAGGGGAGTGGGCATCAAGGACACAGACACTGGGAGGCAGGTGAAAGGCAAATAGCAGACTCATTTATTCAGTAATGGGGAGAGCCTTATGTACCCTTCTCCCAGCACCCAGGCTGCATCCAGATCCAGTGACATTGCATGGTCACCCCTCATTGGCTAGGCACAATCAGGACCTCTGACAGTGATCCAGTGACATTGCATGGTCGCCCTTCATTGACTGGGCACGATCAGGACCTCTGACAGTGATCCAGTGACATTGCGTGGTCGCCCTTCATTGACTGGGCATGGTCAGGACCTCTAACAGCGCCTGTTGCTAGGCTGTCAGGCAGACTGCAGGTTGGCTCATGAGGAAGTATGGTATATGTATATCTTGGCAACTGCTTTGAGTCTTCCTACACCTGTGGATGGAATAAAATTACTTATTCAAGTTAAAAAAAGGTAGTTCTTGAGTGAATTAAGTGAAATGAAACATTAAAAAGCATTTGCAATAATCTGGTTTTTAATGTCCAGTTTAAATGATCTTTTTGTCTACTCACTACTGGCATTCACTATATTTGTAGTGTCTTATAACTTTATGCCTATACTAATTTGCCTGTAATCTGTTTTGTACTGACTTTATATTTGAGCCCCATTCATGTGTCATTTCTAATAATTTAGTTAGAAGCCTAGGATGTTAAAGTTTACATTGACCTATCTAGCAAACAAAACAAAACAAAACAAAACAAAACAAAACAAAACAAAACAGAACAAAACAAATCTAGAAAATGATAATGTAGAAAAGTCTTCTGGGGAAATATATGAGTTTTTGTTTTATTTTGTGTTTTTGAGACAGGGTTTCAAGGTTTTTTTGTTTGTTTGTTTGTTTGTTTTTGTGTGTGTAATCCTGGCTGTCCTAGAACTTGCTCTCTAGACCAGGCTGGCCTTGACCTCAGAGATCTGCCTGCCTCTGCCTCCCAAAAGGTGTGTGCCACCATCACCTGGCTTTTTCTTTTCTCTCTCTCTCTCTCTCTCTCTCTCTCTCTCTCTCTCTCTCTCTCTCTCTGTCTTGCTCTCTCCCTCTCTCTCTTGTTTGTATTTGTAAAAGATGAATTTTCTTTCAAAAGTTTTAAGTTCTCAAAATTTTTTTCCACAAGTTATTTCAACTTATAGAAAATTTTACAAAGAACACTAAATTTTCCCTTTTCATTGTTTTTTCTGTTCCTTCTTATTTTTCTTTCCTCTCTTTAATTCTTTCATCTATCTGCCTACCTGTCTATCATCATCATTGACATGTCTGTGTAATGTGTATGTGTACATAGGTAGACACATATACACACAGTCTTATGAACTGAGAGTAAGTTGTATATAAGATAGTATATGTCTGTTAGGATGATTTCTTACATTGTCAACTTCAGTATTCTTAACATTGATTCAATACTTTTGTTATTGAATCAATAATATATGGCTTATTTTCTAGTTTTTTTTTCTTCATTTGACCTAAAGAATAGTGTTGCATGGCATCATTTCACCCCAGGGCAGACTCATGTCTAGAGTCATATATTGTATTTACTTGCTCTGTAGTTTTGTCTCCTTTGTTTTAATGTGGTTCTTTAGCCTTCTATATTTATGACACTGGCATTTCTAGGTGGAGTGTTTTTTTTTCTTTTAAAGAATGCTGCCACATGCCATGTTTGTGTACTGTTTCCTCCTATTTGGATTTAACTTATGCATTTCCAGCAGAATGCCGTTACTGACATGATCTTGTGCTTCTGCCTCTGCAGGCATGTGGTGCTCATCTGCACCTCAGACTTGATGCTGTTGGCCATTCTGTAACTGTGTTCATCAGTGTCTGCAATATGTGGGTGATTAATTCAAAACAGATGCATTGGTCCCCATAAAAACATTTTCCCCGAACCTATACCTAGCATTCCCCGGTCATTACTTGGGTGTTTACAAATTGGTGAGATTTACCCTCATAGTGATAGAGGCTTCCTTTTATCCTTTTATCTTTGTCCATTTTCTATTGCTGTGAACTTAGATATTACCATTCCTCGGGTTTATAATTCATTAAAATAATCCTGGCAATTCCAGCAGTCTGACTGACAATAGGCACTTAAAGCTGGCCCCATGTCTTTATTATATGCCCCCAAATCTTGTTTAAGCATTTTCTTATTTTATGGTAAACTAGAGGTTCCAGGCTCACATCTTATGCTTTGGCCTCAGCATTTCACCAAGAAGCACCAATTCCTTTGAGTGGGTAGAGAGATTAGGAGATAGCTGTGTTCATTGTTACTATAGAAGCTGCTTTCTGTGTCTTTTATCAGAGAGGGCCAGAAAATGTAGCCATGCCTGTATACATGTGTATTCATGTGTACGTCCATTCTTAGGGCTTTCTGCATACAGGTGCATATGTACACACACACCTTGCAACTATCGAATTCATATAAAACCTCAAATTTGCTTCTCCTTATAGTGTTTTTGTCTTAATTTGACTATGGTGAGAACTCCAGCTCTCAATGACATCAGGGTATTTACTCGTTTACTAATATCTGTGGTATATCTGAAGCAATTTTCAGAATTGTGTGCTCCACCACTACAAAATCAAACTAACAAAAACTGTTCATAGTTGCTTAAAGTCTCTGCCCCTTCTCACCACGATTGTACTTTAACCAACTATTGTTCTCAAAAATGTGTAAAGTTTGCTGTTCGTGTTCTTCTGCTGTATGTAGTTCAAGCTATAACACAGTGCTTTGATTTATGTGTACCTAGTGTGTCCTAAGGTGTGTTACTCCCACAAGCAGTCAGTTAGTAAACACATCAGTCGCTTACCATACACTGTTGTCAATGTTCCTTCTTGTGGAAGAGTGGCTGTATCACTCATTTTGAATCACAGCTTGTGTTTGCTTCAGTTTTGTTCTTCTTCCTTACCCTTGAATTTTGATTTTTGAATGTTAGTAAAGTACTCCCAAAAGTAAAAATAATTAAGGAAATAAAAAGACGCAGAAGGGTGTGTTCAGAAAGTATTACTGTGTCCAGGGTCTTTTCTATTCTGCCCTCACCTATCAGCCCCACATGTAAGTAACGAAGCTCGTAGTTTCCTGGACACAGAAAAGGGGCGGGGTGGGATTGGTTTTATGAAGAGAGGCATCAAAGAATTTAGGTATGTAATTTAAAACTAAAACATCATATTGATTCCTTAGTAATTAACTTACCCATCCACCTACCCACCCATCCGTCCTTCCATCTGTCTGTCAGTCCACCCACTCACCCACCCTTCCATCCATCTATTGGACAGTGCAAGTTTGCTTTCAAATTCTAGTCATACTTATAGACAGAGGTATATACACAATCATCTACATCTTTTAATGTGTTTTTGTAGCTAGAGTTTTCCTGCCTTGCCCACAGTCAGGACAAATCTTTGTCACCCGCCAGTCCCACAGCCACTCAGACCCAACCAAGTAAACACAGAGACTTATATTGCTTACAAACTGTATGGCCGTGGCAGGCTTCTTGCTAACTCTTCTTACAGCTTAAATTAATCCATTTCCATAAATCTGTACCTTGCCACGTGGCTTGTGGCTTACCGGTGGCTTCACATGCTTCTTGTCATGGTGGCGGCTGGCAGTGACCCCTTCCGCCTTCCTGTTCTTTCTTTTCTCCTCTCTGTTAGTTCCACCTATACTTCCTGCCTAGCCACTGACCAATCAGTGTTTTATTTATTGACCAATCAGAGCAATTTGACATACAGACCATCCCACAGCACTTCCCCTTTTCTTTTTTAAAAAGGAATGTTTTAACTTTTACACATCTCCAAAGCCAGCTTGGTATATTTGGGAATTTGGGAGTAGCTTCTCTTACTACTTCCTGCTGGAGGGGGGCACTGTATCTTATGGGGACACAAAGAAAATTTTAGGATCATGGAGTAGTCCATGAGACTGTATCGTCTGAGCCAGTTGCCTTGAAATGATTCTGGATGTTGGATCATCTGGGCCATGGTGTCATGAGAGACCTTTCAGGGGGTCTTGGCTGGTCAAACCTGATGTATCTTAATCTGGAACAAATCCATAGCCTCTGGCTTTCTGTGAAAACAAAAGCAGAGCCTTTTTTCCAAAGCAACATATCCTTATATCCAAATTTTGAAGTCAAGATACCTTTAAAATATACATTTTGGCATAACTCAACAGCTTTTGCAATCAAATGTTTTTCTTCTGTTACGAATATCAAAGAGAACATAATCCAGATTCTCTGTGTGGTAGCCATCTTTACGTGGCTTGTTTTTTTATATTACCTTGAGCCTATTGCTTTAAACTGCAGCCTTCTAAGCCTGAAATGGCGCTGTGGCTGCTGGCTCCACCCACTTCAGCTTCCCAACATGGTGGTGGTAAGTTTTCCACCAGCTATGGGAGCCATTAACTCTCAGAAATAATGGGTCTATGCTTCTATCAAAGCAGTGTGTAGCCCAGAAACCTCTTTTTTTTTGTTTTGTACTAGCAAAGGCTAAATCCATCATGCAGCTTAATGTGCCACTTGCAGAGGCCTCATTCCCACCAAACTGCAGGTCGAGTACACACACCAGAAATCCGCCATAGTAGCTCAAACATGCAGGCTGCCACTAACTTGAGAGAAACAACTAGGAACTGTTTTTAGCTCCATTTTAGAATCTTTTTTCTCAGGTTTTAGGTGGAAACTCTTGCCAACACGTTGGGCGCCATTTGTAGATGTAACCAACTTTCTTATTAAATAAGAAACATAGAACCAATGCAAAGAAGAAAGCCAAGAGATCAGAGCTAAGAGCCTTACCCTGCAGCCAGCCTCTTTAAGCCAAGAGACCTCTCCGAAAGAGACCTACTTCCTGTGTTTGTCTTTATATAGTCTTTCTGTTCTGCCTTCTCATTGGTTGTAAACCCAAACACGTGACTGCCTTGTCACTGGCTGTAATTACAGCCCTCCAGATCTTAAAGGCGTGTGTCTCCAATGCTGGTTGTATCCCTGAACACACAGAGACTTACCTAGCTCTGCCTACCAAGTGCTGGGATTATAAGCGAACACCACCACCGCCCTGCTTTCCTATGGCTTGCTAATAGCTCTGACACCTGGGCAACTTTATTTTTTAACATACAATTAAAATCACATTTCAGTACAATTAAAGTACCACCATATGGATATGCACACATTGTTTACATTATGTGCATATCCATATTAAAGATTATGAGAAAACATTAAGGATCCTCAACTTGTCATTTCAAAATTGCTTGACCATAAACCCCTCCCATTCTTTTCTAATGGTGTTCTGAGATGCTTATCCTCTCATACGCAGCCTTTTTCCTGCTGAGCATCTTCACGTGGAATGATTGGTACTGTTTTCTTAGAGTCTTTTCATTATGTTAAAAACAAAGTGCTTCCTTTTCATGACTAGCTGACTTTTCTTTTCTCAGTGGGCATGTGCTGGATCCAGACCTCATGGGCTGGTACTCTGTGTCCTCCACAAAGCTGAACCTACAGCATAACTTACTTTGTTTTTAAAGTAACAGAACAGTTTTGAAAATTACCAAATGTTACTCTAGATGCTGTGATTTTTCTGATTGACTTTTTACTGTACTACAGTACTTTATGTATTTCCTGAATCTGAGTAGCCTTGATCAAACATTACTAATTTCAGTTACCTTTGGCGTACTGATCAAAATGTCACCTATGTCCTGATGTGAATGAACTTTGAAAATCAATGTAGAAATTAAATATGCAACAAGGTTGTATGGTCTATAAAGAAGATGTTTTGTTCAGAATGACGTAATCAGAGATGGAAATCCAATAGTGTATCATTAAAGACTTTGTTAGGCTTCACAGTGTATGCTGCTTCCTTGTATAAATGCTGGTAAACATGGCCAAATAAATGAACTAACCATAAATTATATGGTGTATGTAAGACAAGACAGGTGTATACCTGTCATTATTTTCTAAAAATAAGATTCCAGGAAAATGATGAATCCAAGCTGAAACTTGGGGTCAGTAATCCTGAGATCAAAAATTTTTGAGAGCATCAGTAGAATTTTTTTTGTCTTGGATTTCCTATATGTTCAATATTTTGATGTACTTAAGCTTAATTTTAAGTGAATAGTTAAAATTAAGTTTCATGATAGTGTATGACCAAGAAACGAGTAAAAACTCTAGCCAAAGAGCAGTTTGTGAACTGTTCTCCATGGCAGAAGAAAGAATTAAAAATTCATTCATCATGACAGTTTCTAAATGAGTGGTGGTCTAATTGTGAATGGCTTCTTACAGGAGCAGCTGTGACATACAGAATTTAGAAATATCAGCTAGACCACACCATCCATTTTGCCATCTCCACTCCACAATCCGAGTGGGCTGCTGCAGAGTGCCACGTGAATATGAGAGGTGGGGAGGTTTAGGGGACGCCTGGAGTCAGAAACATTAGTTATGTTTCTACAAGTCAGTGTAGAAGATGGACTTGAGCCAGCCATGACTGACTGAATTAGGCCTGCGCAGAAGGAGCCAAGCAAGGTTCTTTTTTTGGACAGAGGATAAGTGGGGATGTTATTATTGAAAGGAGAAATAATTATGGGCCTCAGGGAACAGAACTGCCCTTGATACACAGTATGAAAGGAGGCAGGAAAGGGAACAGGATGCGCTAGGTTGTGGAAGGTTTTGATACTCAGGCAGGAAAGTTTTACCCTGGGTCCTTGGGGCTAAGGGGTCCCATTACCCTTAAGAAGGCCCTTATTTGAAAAAAGGTATTACCTTTAAAAATAATCTAGCCTCATAACTGTAACCCACATTAAGAGAGCCTGGCAGTGGGACCAGGACTTATCCCAGGTGTGTGAAATGGCTTTTTGGAACACACTCCCTAGGGTGGGACACCTTGCTCAGCCTGGACACGGAGGGGAAGGGCTTGGCCCTGCCCCAACTTAGTGTGCCAGACTTTGTTGATTCCCTAAGGGAGGCCTTACCCTCTCTGAGGAGTGGATGGGGGGTGGGATTGTAGGAGGTGGGGGGGCAGGAGAAGGGAAAAAAAGTAAAAAAATAAAATTAAAAAAAAATAGCTACCCCCCAAAGGAACTTAAACCAGAACAGAGCTATTAGTCCTGAAGAGGCTTAGGTATAACAGCAGTCTCGAGCACCCTGAGGTGCCCTTGTGAAGTGGTGGTGTTTTTTCTCCCACCGATGATGTGAACTAGGAACAATCACTGCAGCTCCAGCAATGGCAGCTGCTTCAGGACAAGACGAAGCAGCCAGTAAATACTGCTTTAAGTCCGCTGTCAGATTTGACTGCTGAGCAATGTGACTTAGAATTATCATCTCTCTCTCTTTTTTCTCACTCTCCCATAAATCATTGCGCACAGTATATGGATGACAAAATGTGAAGCGAACGTCCACGGCTTCTAGGAAACTCTGTGGGGTGAAGTTGAGGAGGTGAAGGTTGGGTTGCAGTGGTCACGGCAGTCAGAGTCCCCAAGTACAAAACACCCCGTAACCCACCCCGCATTGAAAATGAGCGAAGCAAATGATTGCTTCGGAGATTTCCTGTGGAATCCAATATCTGGTTTTGACACCTGGGATCAGTCATAGACCAGTGAATACAGATTTCTAATGGAAGTCAGTAATGACACCTTATAAAAAAAAGTAAGGGGTAGAAACATGAAAGGAAGTAGCATGTCTTGCAATTTTATTAAAAAACCTAACTTGAACACTTGGTTTGTTTCCCTAGGACACAATTAGCCTTCCATATATATCACTGTACAGTTACACAGTTAAAAATCTGTTTACTTATCTCTGCCTGATAGAGAATTGTTTCTTATTATTTAAGGAATATGTGGAAATGACTTAACAGTCATGTATATTTAAGCCTGGAGTCAGTAATCCTTGGCAGGATAATTGATGTTAACAAAAAAATCCACAGCTAGTAGGCTATTTATAAAGTAAACTGGAAAATAAATGCATTTTTGTGCTGTATTTCAAGTGCCATGGATTTCTGAATGTGTCTAACGGTGATTCAATAAAGACTCACCTTAATGTCCCAGTGGGATTGTGACCTAAACCGAGCTTTCTGGGACTGCACAGGTTTCGCTCTACACTGGTGTCATCAGTGCTGACTTCAGACAGTTTTAAATAGCATTCATGTGAGTAAACAATGGTTACAACGATGCTATCTCTCCATCAGCCCGGAGCCTGTAATGAATTGTCAGTCTTTCCCTCCCTTTCCTTCATCCCACACGCCCACAACCGTGCTTTTAAAATCTACCTGGCTGTTAAATATGAGACTGTCCCTTGCCTTCCCTCCTTCCCTTAGTGGAGCTTGATCTCTCCCGTCCTCCACTCCTTCCCCTCCAGGGCCTTAGAGCTCAGACAAGTCAGCTGACAGTTGGTGTATAGAACCGTCACGAGCATCTCAGCTATTTGTGTAATTATCTAGAATTCTGATGCACAAAGACAACCATGTGGTTAGAGAAGTATAGAGAGACTTGTGAGTACTCTCAGGACCCATAGATGTTGCTGCTGGTGGGTTTCCTGATTACCTTAGCCTCAGAACTTAAGGCTTTGCTTTTGGTTGGATTACACCAGGCCTCATCACCAGCAACCCTTGTTATTTTGTGTATGGATCTAAGGGCTCATCTGGGAGGCTGGATGAGAATAGAGAACCCCTCACATGATTGAGCAAGAACCAGCAGAGTATGGAGAAACATTAGAGTTGGAGCATGTGACTGAATGGCAATGCTGTGTTAACTGAGCTGTGGTCGGTGAAGGCTTGGCTTCCTTTGAGAGAAGGACTTTGAAGGTGTTACAACCACGGTTCCTCATGCTGGCTCTCGAGGAGGGAAAGTCATGGGACAGTGAGGAGTGTGAGCTCTGGGGTCAGGTGACGTGGGTTTGAATTGTAACTCTAACTGGTTCCTATTTAGATGGTTTATTTTCCTACTGTCCTAGTTTCCTTATCTGCAAATGGGGTTAACAATAGTGCCCGCCAAGCTCAGAGAATGACTCTGCCTACTCAGTATGGCGTACATACAAAATGCATTTGGCAGTCCCAATTACTATTATTGGCAATAATTACTAAATATTATTTTCTTAAATTTCTGCAGTTTTAGTTTATGAAGGATTTGTTAACTATACAAACATCACAGCTTAGTTTATTTTATCTTAGAAGTCTCCTTAGAAACACTAACTGCAGTGTCATAGTGTGACTCTCTCACGTTGTAGCATTCTGTAACTTCAGAATTAGGACTCCTTAAAAACATTGCTTCCAATTGTAGCTAATCCAAAATTAAAACATTGATGCGGCAAATATATGGAATCATTTATATAGTTGTAATTAAACTGCTTTTGTATCCAGATACTTTTAAGAGCAAAAAAAATATTAAAATTATGCTCACTGGGGCTCCTTTCACAAAGATCACTTTAGAAAGTAAGAAATAAAAGCAAAAACAATTTGTAAATTATAAATATGAGCACTATTCCCTTGGCTCTCAGGTTACATTTAAGTACTCTATATTGTGAATTTTTAAAACTTCATTATATTTGCTTGAAGCTGTCTTTTTAAACTTAAAAACGTACTCTCATTTGACCACATGCAATCTAGTGATTTGAAGATCGTTCACAAATGTCATAGTGTGTGTGTTTATTTCTATTCTGGACCATGAGGATGCAGCAGTGGTGAACCAGATGGAAGTCCCCCTCATGGAACTCTGCTGTGGAGTGAGGCAGGCAGTAGCACCCAGCAGGACTCACAGAAGGGGTACTTCTGCAGACATGAGGCTAGGAGAGGTAAGGCATGCGGATGCCTGGGAGATTAGGATTTCCAGAGGCAGCAGCAGCGGCAGCAGGGAGCCACTGGGAGTGGACTGTGGTGAGTGAGGGGGAGGGAGGGTTGTGGGGATAAAGTCAGAAATGTACCCTACACTGTACACATCTCAGGCTGCTCAAAGACAGCATTAACTTAGGAGACAGGAACTGTGAGAAGGTTGGATTCTTCTCACAGTTACCCTAAGAAGTAAGACCCCAGAGCCTGATAACTATCAGGCCACTTCTCCCTCTACCCCTGCAGCACTTCAGGGACAAAGTGGAGAGGCTTCCTGTGCTGTGGTTTTACAGCTCCTGACTTGTTTTCCCCACCAGTCCTGGCTCCTCCATGTTCTTTTGTCAGCTATGCTGTCTGTCTGTCTCCGTCAGGGTTTCTGTTGCTGCGAAGGGACACGATGACCATGGCAACTCTTTTTTTTTTTAAATGTTTTTTAATTAGTTAATTTTTTTTTAATGTGCATTGGTGTTTGGCTTGAATGTGTGTCTGTGTGAGGGTGTTAGATGCCCTGGCACAGGAGTTCCAGACAGTTGTGAGCTGCCGTGTAGGTGCTGGGAATTGAACCTGGATCCTCTGGAACAGCAGCCAGTGCTCTTAATTGCTGACCATTTCTCTAGTCCCCCCATGGCAACTCTTAATAAGGAAAACATTTAATTGGGGCTTGTAGTCAGACCTTTTGGTTGGGATTGTCGGCTCCCCAATAATGACACAGAGACTTATTGTTAATTATAAAAGCTCAACCGATAGCTTAGGCTTGTTACTAACTAGCTCTTTCAACTTAAATTAACCCATTTTTATCAATCTACTTTTTGTCTTGTGGCTTTATTACTTACTCTGGACTGTCCATGCTGCTTCCTCTCCCTCAGGCTGGCAACTTCCCCCTTCTTCTTCCCAGTGTCCTGTGTGCCTGAATAGCCTGCCTAACTTTGGCTGTTCAACTTTTGATTAAACCAATCAGAATGACACATGTTCACAGTTTACAAAAAGATTATTCTACACCAGGGACTTGCTTACAGTTTCAGAGCTTTAGTTCATTGTCATCATGGCGGGAAGCATGGTGCATAGGCAGACATGGTGCTGGAGAAGGAGCCGCGAGTTCTACATCCAGATCAGCAGGTAGCAGGAAAAGAGAGCAACACTGGGTCCTAGCCTTGGGGACCTCAAAGCCCCCCCCCCCCAGTGACACACTTCCTCCAACAAGGTCACCCCTCCTAATAGTGCCACTCTCTAAAAGCCTGTGGGGGCCATTTTCGTTCAAATCACCACACTATCCCAGACAAAAATTACATGGTGTAAAACTCCTTCCTAGCCCTGAAAACTTATACAAGCCAGGTACTTTTCTTTGTTCATGGGATTCTTTTGAAGGCTCTTCTCTACCCCCGTACACCGCATAGAGGCTTTATCTCTCAATGGCAGTCCTCCCAGGTTTTAAAGGTAAGTTTCCCCTTTAAGGCTGCTATGGTGTTTTTACTGTATTGTTACTCTTTCCAATGCTCTCCTGTCTTAAGACCTAGTCAGGGTCTTGTGGCTCCTTCCCTTGATAAAGCCCATTCCTGAAGTGCAGTTATGTGTCAGCTCTATTCTGGAATCATACAATGGCTGCCATCCCATTTGTATATCTAAGGTTTGGGGTTTTGAGTCAGGGTCACTATAGCTTGGGTTGCCCTTGAACGTAAGGTCCTCCTGCCTGAGCCTCCTGAGTGCTGGGATGGCAGGTGTGAGCCTGCACACACAGCTGGTGACAGTTTGTGAGTGGCTGGGGAGGTGGCACAGTGGTCACTTGCTGCCTGGCAGAACACCCAGGTTCAGTTCCCAGCACTTATGTGGTAACTTCAGTCCTAAGTGCATCAGCACCGTCTTCTGGCCTCTGAGGGTACAAGAAACACACGTGGGACACATGCATGTATGCAGCTAAAACACTTATACACCCTAACTAAAATAAATTTGAATAGAATGAAGTGGCTTCACGTCTGTTTTAAAAGGACATTTTACCAGTTATGTTGAGAAAAGACAGCAATATCAGGAAACCAGGTGAGATGCTCCTGCAGACATCTTCCAGAACAATCTTGCAGTGATGTCATTATTGCCTCACAAGGGCAGCTGTCCCAGAGATCCTGAGAGATAATTAGAGTTGTTATTTTGTAAGCAGACTTAGTAAGTAAGCATCCAGAAGATGTGGGTGAGCCGCGTCCGGGGGTGTTGGGGGCCAGTAGAGAAGTGTTGTGGTTCAGATGAGTTAGCATTGAGATGACACGCAGCTTTCACACCACACATGTCACATGTTGTATCTACAAAACAGAGATAAAGGAAACATGGTGTGCTTTGACCTGAGAAGTGTATGATGCATTTTGTGTTTAGAATTGGTTTAGGCCGGGCGGTGGTGGCGCACGCCTTTAATCCCAGCACTCGGGAGGCAGAGCCAGGTGGATCTCTGTGAGTTCGAGGCCAGCCTGGACTACCAAGTGAGCTCCAGGAAAGGCGCAAAGCTACACAGAGAAACCCTGTCTCGAAAAACCGAAAAAAAAAAAAAATAAAAATAAAAATAGAATTGGTTTAAAGATGCATTTTATTGCAAATAGTTGGGGATTTTTTTCTGACTTCCCACTTTATGTTGCTGATCTGTCACGACACTTATTATGGAGGCCAAAAATGTACTTTTTTGTTTTATTGCTTCAGTTTTTAGAAGGTACACACACATATTCTATTATATGTCTATTTTTGAAGGCTTACTTTCAAATATAATCTATACTGAATAGCCATGTATTATTGGAAAATGGTGCAATGATTTCCTAAATACTTTTTGAAAAGTTTCTCAAAAGTTAGTTTAAAAATTTGCCTATAAACCATTATAAACTCATGAGCTTTGTTTTGGCACATGGTACATGGAAATACTCTTTTTTTTTCATTAAGAAATTTTCTACTCACTGCACATACCACCCACAGATCACCCTCCTCCCTCCGCCCACCTCCCAGCCCTCTCTCCGAAGCCAGCCCTCTCTCCGAAGCCACCCTACATCCCCACATCCCCCAAATCAAGGTCTGCCATGGGGAGTCAGCAGAGCCTGGCACAGGGAGTCTAGGCAGGTCCAAGCCCCTTCCCACTGCTGCACAGAGATGCTCTCAAGAGCCAACAGGTGACAAAGCAGAAAGGGAAATCACAGGTCAGTGGCTGCATTGTGTGGATGTACTGAAGCTTATTCAATCCCAAGCTGGAAGGCATTCTTTACAGTTGAGGAGGAAGTTATGAATAAAGCTGCTATAAGAAAAAAACAAACAAAACAAAAGAGCCAATAGGTATACTGTAGCACATTGCCTTTCTTTCTTTTTGTTTCCGCTTGACTTAGTAAATAACTTTCCCATTTGCTTATTTGTCTATGTCCTTGTCTTCTTCCTCTCTTCAAAGTCATCCTTGTGACTGCATGCATGTAGGTACCTCTGTCCCACAATACCTGTTTTTCCAGATCTAGGCTCCCTGTTCACTTGTTCTTAGTCCTGAAGGACCTCTGTCATCCTGCAGACTCCTCTATGTTCCTTCCTGTTTCAGCAAGATCTTATGCCTCCTGCTCTCTAGGTTTGCTTTTTAAAACAGAATCTCACTCTGCAGCCTATGCTGATGGCAAACTCCTCCTGTCTAGGTCTCTCAAGTGCCATGATACAATCATGAGTCACCATCCCTGCCTCGCTTCCTTATTTCGAAGAATGCTTAACCAGTGGTTTCCTAAGGACAGTAACAGAGGACGCCTTCTCTTATTTCTATTCTTACATTCAATTGATATGTCGGCTTCATATAGAATTGTAGTTGAAATATTTCCCCTGAAGATCTTTTAAATCATCACTCTGTTGTCTTCCAGGTCCCTTCATGTATTTTTTTCCTTTTTTCTTTGTATTTTGAGACAGAATTTCATTATGTAGCTCAGAATAGCCTTGAACTTGCAACTTTCCTTCCTTCTCCTGAGCACTGAGATTATAGGTGTGTGGCACCACAGCCAGCTGGTTTCTTACGTTTAAAGTGTTTTTCTGTTCTGTAAAGTGATATCTGTTACATGTAGTCTACCTTTTCTCCTGCTGATCTGTATGCTGTTCTTACACGTTTGCAGCTGTTCATAAGTTCATGATTTGCGTGATTATCATATACTATCGAGTGTGTAAGGAAAAGTCTTGACATGCTCTTTGATTAGCCTTCCCTATATGTGAAGCTTATTAGCAAGTTGCTGTGCTTAATGGTAATGACACAGCAACCAAAATGGCTTCCTCATGGGAGTCAATTGTTGTTGGAGACATTTTTCTTTTGGATGGGAAAATCTGATGGGTTAGGTTGGGCCTTGTATGTGTGTGAACAGATCAAAAGTGCTGATGTGAGGGGTCCTAGTGAGCATGGTATTCTGTTGTGGAATATTACTTTAACTATGTAAAGATGTGTTACATTTGTTTATGTTGCATTTCTTTAATTATGTAAAGATATGTTGCTGTTTTACCTAGCCTGCCTAAAGCACCTGATTGGTCTAATAAAAAGATGAATAACCAATAGGTAAGTAGTAGAGGGATAGGCGGGGCTGGTGGACAGAGAGAATAGGTAGGAGGAGGATTCTAGGAGAGAAGAGAATGAGATGAAAGGACAAGGAAGAAAGAGGGAGACACCCAGGGTCAGCTAGCCAGGCAGCTACCAGCCAGCAGACATTGAGTAGGACAAGCAGAAGGAAGGAAAGTCCCGAGGCAAAACACAGATGAAGAGAAACAGACTAATTTGTTATATGAGCTAGCAAGAAATAAGCCTAAGCTAAGGCCGAGCATTTATAACTAATAATAAATCTCCATGTCATGATTTGGGAGTTGGTTGGCAGCCTAAAGAAAGCCTGCTACAATATCAGTCCTTTGAATTTAGTGCTGGTCCTCAGTCTGTTTCCCCTTCATGGTGTCCCCCGTTTTCAAGTGCATATGACAGTATCTCCAGAGGACAACCGGGTACATTGGGTAAGGGTGTTCAGGGACTTGGAACTTTAAGTTGTGACCTGAGAGACTTTGCACAGCTCTCCAATTTCAGCATAGCTTCTTGCCTTCCCTCCTGTTTTCTGATCTGTCTGTATTTGGTGCAGAAATTAGCTCACGTGTCATTGGTTGCCCACCAGCTTCCTCTGCTTGCTCAAGCCAGTAATTGCTCCTTATGCAGTGTTGAAACATTTCTAACTTTTGTCTTTGCCCTAGTGAGTTTATATCTTGTTTTGAGAAAAAAGGTCTGTGGTCAGTCTGCCATGTATAACCAGATGTCTCAGTCCCATCAAGCTTTATGGTTTTTTGTGTTTTGTTTTAGGGATTTATTTTTATTATTTTAAATTATGTGTATTATTGTGGGAATGTACATGTAAGTACAGGTGCTAGTAGAGGTCAGAAGAGAGTATTAGATCCTCTGGAGCTGGAGTTATAGGTGCTTGTGAAATGCCTGATATGGACACTAGGAAGAGAACTTGGTTCTCTGCAAGAGTAATACACGTTCTTAATCACTGAGCCATCTCTCCAGCCCTGCTACTTGGATTTTTGTTTTAATTTGCTGTACTGGAAGAACTTCACATTCTGTCTTGAAATTATTTCTATAATAAGGCTGAATCTAAGAACTTTTAAAAGTTCCCTTTGAAGGATGGTATTATTTGTATGTGTGGAAACCATCTTACCGTTTGGTGCAATTGTAAAATCTCTACATATGGTCAGTATTATTCTTATTTTATATAACAAATATCATGTATGTACCTGTATATCATGTTTATTCTGTGACAAAGTTCTGCTCTAGGACTTTAGAAAAACCAATTTTTCTTATCACAATCTTCAGAAGTTGATACTGTCATAATGATTTCCATTTTCTGGCAAGTAGACACCAAGGATGAAGGAACTTGCTCAGGGCCGACTGCCTGGAAAGTGGTATGGTCACGATATGAACCCAGACAGTCTAGCCCCAGTTTCCATGACCTATACAACTGTGACAGAAGAATAACTAAGACCAGGGTGATGATGTTGACTTTGTGTCAACATAAAACTCAAAACTTTTCCAGTTTATTTTCTGCACCATGATAGACATTAGGTGCTTGCAGAATGAGTGTAAGAATATGAACAAAAGCCTTTGAAAGAAAGAACTGTTGAATGTGGTAGTACTCATGCAATAAAAATGTCAAGTTAGGAATCTTAGCAGGCCTTTATAAGTCCCTTGGACTTGAAACATGGCTGTATGTGTGCCTTCTGGGAAGGTAGGCATGGCGAGCCGAGAATACCCAGGACTTTGCTACTACAGTTTCCTCGGTCATGGAGACCGACCCACCTCACACTGCTGAAGTTGTCTGACTATCTTCAAAGCAGACTGTGACCACATTGATTTGGTAGTTACCTGGGAGATTTTATTCTTGTCTAGCTGTAGAACTGCACAGAAGGCAGAAGATATGGTACTTCAAGTGTCTCAAAGAGATATTCTGGAGACCAGATCTCTGTACACTCTCCTCTCTGTAATCACCCATGTTGTGTGAGTAGGTCTAGCCACATTTTTAGAGTCTATAAGATAAATATTGATGACTTTCACTTGGAGCATCTGTTTATTTTCTTTGTGAGGTGTTTAGGCATTAAACTTTATTAGATAGCCCAATGATTGGGTCCCTTTTGTATCTGTGGCTCAGCAGATAAATACCAAAATTACCCAATTTTTATTTCTGTAGGGTCCGGGAGTCCTCTAGGCTATAAGATGACATAGGTGATATGCCCCCTTCATAGGAACCTAAGCTGTTTTGTATGGAGAATTTTAGATGATCTAACCTCAGAGCTAGAACAGCTGCAAATCCATGGAGCCCAGATGTGACACATGGAATGTCCTCATTTGTCTGCAGCCATCGCAGCACTCACTCGTTCTGTGAAGGAGTGATTAGTATAAAATGAAAGACCAATTCATCAAGATCCCCAGACACCAGAATTTGAATCACAGTATGGAATTTCAGGGTGGTTCATTAGGAATTATATGTTTTTAGGAAAGCAGTGCTTTCTGGTCACCCTCGAATGCAGAAGCCTGAGAGGCCTGGAGGATAGGCTGCAGCATGGACGACAGGGCTGCCTTCAGCAGACTCAGGTTGACTTCCAGCTCCACGTCTTACCCCGTGACTTTGGCCATGCTGCTTAGCAGCTCTCAATGCCATTTCACTCTTACCTGATACAGTGGCAATAACACTGCCCATCTTTGAATAATAAATGGAATCGAGTAGGATAATGCAATAAACATTTAGTAATGACTAGCACACTGAAATAGACATTGTGCATTTTGCGGTAACAGTGTTAATCACATGTCATTGCAGCAGCCCCTGCAGCAGCCCCCTCTCTGACCGTCTTGCCCTGTAGATTTCATACACTAAGTATTTCTCAAGTTTCTTTTCTACACCCGTCACTCTGGTTTTCGTGTTTGTCTCTCACCTCTACTCCTGCAGGAATGTGTTGTTTGATTGCATTGACTTATCAAAAATCTGTTCTCACGATTCTAGATCAGGTGTGCTCCGCTGTGTTCGTGTGTCCATGCCCCTTCCCTGCTCAGTGTCCTCCAGTACTCTTTATCATCTTTGGCCTAAGCACACTTGTGCTCTGGGGTACCCCTTTGTGACGGTTGTTCAGGTGTAAGCCCTAGGTGGTTGGCTGTTTTCTGCTGTATGCTCAGTTCCAATTCTTGGAGAAGGAGAGTGGGAGTTCTTCTGATACCATGACGTCAGTCCCTGAGCAGGAGCAGCAGCATCTCAGCCCCCACAGTGATCGCCCAGCTCCAGTCAAGCCCCTATATATTTATTGAAAACACTTCATACCCAAGGAGTGGACTAGACTTGCTTTTATTGAATCTCAATTGGATGCCTTTTTTCTTTTACATACTTTCTGTGTTTATTATAGATTGGGATTTTACTGGAATGTAATAGGGTATAGGGGATTTTTATCCAACTTTGACAACACCATTATTTCCATGTATCTGGGTCTTTTTCTTAATAAAATGGCAATATTTATTTGAACTTTTAAAACATTTATTCTTCCCTCATATATTACATCCCAACTGCAGCCTCCTCTTCCCTCCACACCTCCCAGTCCCTCTCCCTAGCGCTCTTCTCCTCCAGATCCAAACACCAGGCCTCCTAAGAATATCAACCAAACACGGCATCGCAAGTTTCAATAAGACCAGGCACATCCCTTATATGTATCTGCTTTTCATCATTAGAGAATTTGGGAAGAAGGCTGGAAGTCAGAATCATTTTCTGGTGGTGTCTTCTGTGGGAAGGACTTCTCATGCATAAGCACATTTACATTTTCTTTGTTTCAATTGCATGAAAGAATTCTAAAGTCATAGATCTGATTCTTCACAGATACAAATCCAGGCTTCATATTCTAGCTTACAGAATTCATTTATGTTTTTCATTATATTTTGCATAGAGGTCATCACATATTTCTGATGAGAAAGAAAAAAAAAACTGCTTTAAATTCGAGCCATTTTGTCTATCAAGCTAAAAATATTTTTCCCCCAGGGAAAAGCATTTTGCCAGCAGAATTTTGTAGTTTATAGTCTAAACTAGGAAAAGGTGCATAAAAATGTGAAGCACATGAATGAAAGAGCTGTACTTTTAGCCTGAGTATGAAAACCCAGATTCCTTTTTTTTTTTTTTGTGCTGTTATAGGAAGTATTTCAGATTTTGTACATATTTGCTCTTTTTCCATTTAGAGATGGTTGTGCTGTGTGTTCTTCACAAAGGTATTTAAAATGTGACTACTTCTGTGGAATATAAATATTGAGGTCAATGTTTAAAGGTTGTTTTTAAAATTTAAAACATCTATGCCTCTTCATGCTTAAATATTTATTGAACAGAAGTTATATAAGTCATGGGCACTGGTGGGAGACTCCTGACCTAGAATAGATCCTGGGTTGTGATGCCAACAAAGATTTGGTAGGAGCATACCAAGGTTAGTGCACATGAAGTATGTATTCCTCAAGCAGACAGCTTAGGAGTTTCCCCATTATTTTTATAAGGAATCTTTATAAGGAATAGCTTATGTAGATACCTGTCTTTATGGCTCTCCCAGAAGTATTGCTCATTGCGTTTTGTGCTATTTGGAGCGTCTAAGAAAGGCTCTCTCAGTGCAGTTGATGGGGAGAGCACTTATCAGTGAGTCTGTTGCAAAGAACAAATGCTGTGTTCCTTTGTCCCTCAGTGCCTTTGAAGAAGCCCCAGGAAGGAAGATGGATTTTGTCATTGTTTTGAATATTCTGCCCTTTTCATTCTAATGATTCTCTTTCCAGATTCCCTCTTTCTTGGCATTATTCATAAACTTGCTAATGAAACCGAGGGAAGTTATCTAAGAAGCTCTGGCATTATATGATGTTCATTTTCTGGTTATTCTGCTGCCCATTCTGCTGCTGGTGGTATCTCTAACCCTATTCCCTTCTTTCCTCTTCCTCTTCCTCATTTTCTTTTGAAATAAGACTCTACACCGTAGTCCAGGGTGATCTGAAACTCACTATGTAGCCTAGGCTGGTCTAAAACTTCTATCAATCCTTCTGCTTGGCTTTTGGAGTTGGGATTATAAGCATGAGCTGCAACACACGTCATACTGCTCTGCTGCTGTGGGATAATGCTTTTGTACACTGGTTTAATAAACCTTCCAGTAGCCAGGAAGGAAGTATAGGTGGGATAAGCAGACAATGAGAATTGTGGGAAGAGGAAGGCTGAGTAGGGAGATGCTAGCCTGCCATCCAGGGAGCAGCATGTAATGGCACACAGGTAAATCCATGGAACATGTGGTGATATATAGATTAACAGAAATGGGCTGAGTTTAAGTGCAAGAGCTAGTCAGTAGTAAGCCTGAGCTAATTAATGGCTGATCAGTTTTAATTAATATAAGCCTCTGTATATTTACTTGGGTCTGAATGGATGCAGACTGGACAGGACACAGGAAAACTTTCAGCTACACTCTGCTTTTCTGGATCAGTAATGTAGAGATCAATGCAAGAAGGATCATTGAGGAAGAGCACACAGACCATTGGAATTAAGTCTTTTTGATAGGGAAATGAAAGCAGAGAAAAGTAAGCCCATACATTAGAAGAATCCACTTGCCACTGTGGATGCCCAAAAGATGGAAAGGAAGATAATCGGCTGGCTTCTTTGGGATCTTCTTCATAGGGTGATCTTAAACTTTGTTCCCTAGTGCTTGGAATTGTAACTAATGGATAGTAGGTGTTAACTGCATTTTTGTGAAGCAGTTGAAGATGAAGTCACAGAAAATGGGGATGTAGATAGTAACTCTGAGGTATAATATGAAGTTAGTGATTAAATTACTAATCTTAAGGCTATAGAAGAAGCTTAGAAAAGAAGGGAGATATCTAAAAGAAAATCCACCAGAAAAAAATGCCCATTTCATTTTAATTGAAAGACATTTGACTAAAAAAAAAGAAACTCTATACTAAGTATTCAACATTCTGTTACCTAGTAAATATTAAGACTAAACCTGCTTATAAGGAATAGCTTATGTAGATACCTGTCTTTATGGCTCTCCCAGAAGTTTAACAATAATCTTATGTTGATTTTAATTTTAGTGCGAACATTAAAATGAGTTTCCATTGAATCTTTGCAATGTACACTTGCAAGTAAAGATGTATGGACAAAGGGGTGTACTGCTGTTTCCATAATGAGATTTTTTTATTTTTTTCACCTCTTTTCTCTTAAATTTTATTTTATTTTGGAGGGTGGTGCAGGGGTGGAGGGCAGATGTGAAGGGATGAGGAAATGATTGGGATCAAGATACATGATGTAAAAGACACATAGAATAAATAAAAAGAAAGTTAAAAACACAAGTTTAATTTAAAATTAGTATTTAGGATTTCTTATGCTTCTTGTCTAAGCCAACTGAAATTCCTTGCTTTCTTTTATTTTTTAATGGCATATATTGTGCAAAATAATGATGCCATTGTGACATTTTCATAATGTCTTTAATGTTCTTAGAACACGGTCACTCTCTCTATCCCCTTTTATCTCCTTTCTTGCTGGTCGCTCTTCGTTCCCACTAATATTCTCTTTTTTTGACCACCATTCCATTGCACATTAGTGGGTAAACAGGCAATATTTGTCTAAAAACTCTTACCTTAAGTTTGCAGTGGAGAAATTCTAGATGATTTTGGTGTTTTAATAATCAGATGCCAGTTACTTATGTGTATATATTTTTACGAATCAAGACAGCTGTAATTGAATCTTCCTCCTGAATATTTCACTACTGAAAGTGGAATTTATTAACATTTAATGTTATAAGTAAGTGAACTGATTGACTGTGCACACACAGGAAGCTGTGCGTTAATTAAAGATTGTAGTGTAAGTGTTCTTGAGAAGCTAATTGATTACAAGCTGAACATATTTAAAGTAGAATGTGCTGAGGTTTATCATCATTCTACATTGCTTTCTGTCATTATAAACACCATGATCAAAAGCAGTTTGGTGAGGAAAGAGTTTATTATAGCTTACAGGTTATGGTCCATCATCAAGGGATTCCGGGGCAGGAGCTCTAGGTGGGAACTGAAGTAGAGAACAGCGGAACGCTGCTTACTGGCTTGCTTCCTCTGGCTTATCAGCTGGCTTTCTTGTGCAGCCGGGCCCAAGGATGGCACCACCCACAGTGGGCTGGATCCTCCATCATTAGCATTAATTAGTAATTAAGAAAATGCCTCATAGACATGTCCATAGGTCAGTTGGGTGGAGGTAATCCCTCAATTGAGGTTCCCTCTTCCAAAGTGTTGTCAAGTTAACAACTGAGCTAACTATGACAATCACTGAGAAAACTGATCAGCAAAAGATGTAGCAAGACAGGATGACTGATACAGGGGTTAAATAATCATTCTTAGTTGATGACCTCATGTGTCTTTGTGCTTCTTTGGAGCAGTTAGATTGCTACTTCAGTTACAGAACAAACATGATCACATGCACTACATAGTTTTATCTATTCATGATCACTTTTCCCAGATGAAGTTCTGATTAGTGTTTTCCTGCTTGTGACCCCCAAGTTGATGGGTGCACAGTTCCAGTGCTTGCGCAGGGCCTGGCATGAGTTCTGTTTGTCCGACTCTCTGCCTTGTCCCAGCTTTCCTTTCCCACCTGTACCCTTGCCTTGTTCTCTGGCTCTCCTCAGGTTTTCTTTTGAGAGCTCCCTGTATAGAAAGGATGCTGGAGTTTTTGTCTAGAGGATGGGTTTAACTGGAAGGCTGTTTTGAGATGGAGGAGTCTTGAGAAGAGGATCAGGGTTTTCAAAGGTTAGGCACTCAGCAATTACATTTTGGATTTGGTAAGTTGGAGATTTGTGCTCAATTTCTGAAGGGAGTTGTCACATAAATTGACCTGATTCATCTGGTCATTCTTCAGTGGCCAGGTCCTGAGAGAGAGGAGCAGGGGATCAGAAGATAAGGAGACAGGAAAAATTTGGGCCCAGGAGACCTTTCACAAGCTATGTCTTATGCCAAAGAAGCTTATTAAGAAATGCAGCATCTATTTTCAGAAAAAAAAATCAAAGTCAACAAAAAAAATCATACAATGGAATGAAATCAGTAAGAAGCTAATCAAACAATGCTGCACAAGGAGACAGAGCCTATCTTAAGGACATTAGAGAATAAGCATACAGTGTTCTTAGGACTGATAACCATAGCTCCCTGAAGCCCTGGTTATAGAACGTTTTTGTTTAGGACTGTCTCAGAAGACAGAGTCTGGCTTTCTGATTGGCACCCTCTTTTTCTGAGAACACCCTCTTTTTTTTTTCTTTTTTTGAGAACTGTGTGCCTGTCAATTTAAAACTGTTTATTTGAAAAGTTAAGAAATTAATTCTTGATGAGTTTTTTTTTTAATGTTCTCTCATTGAAAGTGTTTTGTGGTAAGTACTCAGTTGTGAATACATTGTGCAGCTGATTCTCCTATTGGCAAATGCAAATTTCACCTCTTCTTTGTGTGAGTGTGTGTGGGGCACAGAGACAGGGTCTCTCCATAGCCCTGGCTGCCTGGACCTTACTATATAGATCAAGCTGGTCTCAAACTCTGGAAACTCTGGGTTTTCAGTTCTGACCTGAATCTTACACGCTGGAGCTTTGTAGTTAGTTACAATGGGGAAATACAAGGCTGGGAAAAGACAGATGAGAGGAATGGGGGCAAAGTATAGACTTAATATTGAATCATCAATAGGCATTCCATCTTTAGTCAAAGGAAATCGGAGCACGTATCAATAAAGCCTGTAGAGACATCCTTACAGGTTTTTAAAAAGGTTTTCGGTTTCTTGAAATAGTGTGAAAGGGAAGTGCAGGGCAATGGAAACAGAGATGTTAGGGAATAATCTGTAGAAACTGATGAAGTTGAGTGGCTGAGAGAGAAACCTGGGAGGCCTTTAGCTCATACAGAAGGAAATGTGTAGGCTGAACTGAAGCAGGAGAGCTAAGACTGGTACCACACTGCATGCTGGAGCACAAGATCCAAGAGGCAGGATATCTGTGTGTTTAGTGCCTGGTTGCTCCTGAATGCATATGATCACTAATGTTATGTTAGTTATGTTATGTTAGTTATGTTACTAATAACTGTGTTATTGAGCATTGTTGTGGCAGTTGTTCTTGTTCAGTCTTACAGGAGCTCTCGAAAGCATAGGAATTCGGATTGTTCTCATAAGTAAGGTATCTTGCCGAAGGCCTTTGGTAGGAACTCATCTTTCTCCCATTCTTGATCTTCCTTTCTCCATCTGACTGCTTTGCCTGCATCTATGTTGGAGTTAGTAATCCAGTGTGCCTGTTTGTGTGGGTTTATCTATGAGGTTGCCTCTTTCCTCCCACCCCCCATTGAACTGGTTTGATCTATTAAGAATTCTGAGCTATATAACCTTGCTTCGGTGTTGTCAGTCGGTTTGTTTTTTTGCAGCAAGGTAGATCTGGGCTGTGTATGGTTCCTTGAAGTCATTGGTGGTCCAGCTGCAGCTGCAGTTTGTTTAGAACTTGCCCATAGAAAGTTTTGGTTTTGATTGGATCTGTTTGGACGCAACTCTATGTTTTACATGAGTTGAATCTTCTTGAGTGAGTGGGGCATTAATTAAAGAAGTGGATGCTTTAGCAGTGGGTTGATAAAGCCAACATAATTGATTTGGCTTTTGCATTGTGGTAAGTGAAACCATAAATTTTTTCTGAAATAGAATCACTACTGGAGAGAGGAATTAGAGATGGAAAGATGGCTTCCAAATTCTTTGAGTCAAACTATTGCAGTGGTAGCCAAAGTTACGTTTTCTTTAAAATATGGGGAAAATCTTTGTGTCTGCATCCAGGGCAACTAGGAAAAAGCACATCTTTGAGTCATGGAGGTAGGCAGTGTGCTTGGAGACCCTGGAGTCCATCCAAACACTCTTCCACCGGAGGCTCAAAGAACCATTGTTTGTGAGGGTTTGAGTTACAGAACTTGTTTCACTCTTCTAAGCTATGCCCCTGTGGTATTACAAAGCCTCATTGTACGTTATCAAGTTGCATTCAGATATAGATAACAATTCCTGTGTTAAGCGTGATCACTGCTAGTCTTTGGCTATACAGCTCCCACCTCACACCATCTTACCTATTGGGTTCTTTGTGATTCTAGTATTCAGAATTTGATTACCTAAGCTGGACATATGCCAGTGTTGCTTGATCCCTTTCTCTGAAACCTCCCTTAGCCTGAACTCTCAAAGTATCTTCTGTTATGAGCTCTATGGGAATTATTTTATTTGTTATATTTCTTTATTTTGAGTATTTATGAGGGCAGCGGTCATCTTTACCCCTGTGATATGGAATTCAAAACTCAATAAGTGGCTGTTAAAATAATGGAACATAGAGAGAAATAGCTTAGGAGTGAAGCACACAAAACATAGTTCACTATAAATATCTTCTTAGCTTTTTCTTTACATCCTCCACGTGTCTCTAGAGTATTTCTGTGGCTTTTTAAAGAGTCCTATTGCTGTCATGGCTTTTAAAGGCCAGTATTGAAGCAACAGACTGACTTCCTTTTGCAGTTTCTGTAAATTTGTTAGCTACTTATGAGTAGTAATATTTACCCCCAACATATAGATATTGGACCTCACATTTTAATGCGTGTTGTCACAGAAACTTGAATCCTATCCAAACTAATTTGCCAAACCATCAGGCTTTCTAAAAATCCAGATAAGTGGTTAATAGTTATTGTTCCATGGCTTTCCCTTATAAGTTATAAATATAAATAACAAAAATTTTAATCTGATACTGAATTTAGTGAAGATTTACAGGATTTTACATATAATGTAGTTAGACATATGAAGTAGTTTTGGAAAATACTTTCATTGGTATGCAGCTCATCTTTTCCTACTATCATCTCAGTCAATATGGCAATCATATATCCCCTTTACTAGCTCTTAAAACAACACACCTGTTAAATTATTTAGTCCTGTCTCTGGTATTAGTGCTTCCTAGCTCAGCACCCTTCATGTGTAGAGATGCTCATCTATACTAATATCCGGGTCACAAGGGAGTGAGAGTCAGTTTAAAACATGTAAAGGAAAGAAGGAGCTTCACTAGAATAGTAATCATGGCAAAATAGAAAGAAGAACTGATTGACTGTGTTAGCGCCCCAGGAGGCCAGAATGCTGAGGTCCTAGGGCTGGAACCCATATTCCATGTCACTGGCTCTGTCATGTTCTGTCTCTGCTCTCACTACTTGATAGAGTCAGAATCTCTGTCCAGCTCCTTGAAGCAGTTTGAGATGCTGCCAGTGGACATTTCTATGTAGATGCTTTCTCTGCTTCACCACCATCAAAGCAAAGGGATGCAGCGCAGCTGAGCATTTGCTAGAAGGGCTCAGGGAAGAAGGACTGGTCCAAGTTAGATTCCTTGTCTGGTCCTGGATGGGATGCATTCTTTCCTCGACGGCAGTGAATGGTGCCGAGTGGAGTCATTACCAAGGAAGATCGAATAGCTCTGTGAGCTGCTCTAAGCAATCGGCTTCTCTTTAGAAGTGGGCATCTATTCTATTTTAATAATCACTCAAGAACATGATACAGGAATGCCAAGAAGCATTCAGCCAGTGTTTGAGTTCGGCTGTTGTTGCATTATTACATTGCTATCCTTTCTCAAGTTTCTCCTTTGTTTCAGTTCTTAGGGATAGAAAGTGGGTCAATGGAGGTAAATCATTTAGTGACTAATTTTCATTTTAAAACTTTAAATGTAAACAAAGCCACATTTATTTATTTATTGTGTGTATGTTGGTGTGTGTGTGTGGGAGGGCACATATGTGCCATGGCACCGTGGAGGCCAAAGGGGCAACTTTCTGGAGTTGGTTCTCTCTTCCATCTGTTTTGGGGTGGGGTCTCTCATTTCTGATGCTGCACTGTATGCTGAGAGCTGTCTGGTCTACAGACTTCTGGGGTTTCTCCTGTCTCTGATGTGTGCTAGCACATCCAGCTTTTTCATGTTGGTTCCAGGAATGGAACTCAGGTGGGATAGGCTTGGTAGCAAGTGTCTTCACCCACAAAGCTATTTCTCCATACCCTTCCCTCATTTTAATACCTTAAATGGGAGATCAGTGACACTTTTCTGGATTTAAAAGTGTCAAATGTAATTAAAAGTTACTTGTCTCTGTCTGTTTGGTATACGTCTAAGATGATTTTCTCCCTTTTGAGATTTTTCCTAAATTTTGTTCTGTTTTAGAAACCTGGGATAATGTATCTAAAAGCAACAAAGTTAACTCATAACCCTGAGCTAGAATTTTACTTTTTTCACATTGCAAAAACTTAAGCAAGTTTAATAACAAACGAATGAGCAACAACAAAAAAACAAAGTGAGCAGTGGCTCCTTAGGGAGCTGTGTGACAGTCATGGATTCATAGAATCCATTCTCACTTCAGCCCCACCCACAAGAGGAGTCATTAGTCTCTCCTCAATGTGATTGGCCTTCCTTTTGCTCCAATCTCAGGAATTTGTACATCCATTGAAGTTTATAATTTAATTTTCATTTCTTGCACTATTTTAGTTCTGAACATTTTGAACTCTAATATGGCTCTTTTATGAAGATTGTTACAGCAAAGTCACTTTTGCATCCAAGTTTTTACCATTGTATATACTTGGTGTATGGCATCACATCAGAACTCTGTTTCTGCTGCATCATAAATAGGGGGAAATGCACACATAGCTCTTACATCACTCAACTAGATTTTAAGCATATAAGTGCACATGCATGTGGATGTAGAAGCTATGTAAATAACAGATATTCAGAAAACTAACATATTTTAAAGCAAATACAAATTGGATGTGATAAAGATTTAGCAAAGGGGAACAAAGACCGAGATGAAAGCACATTATCAGGGTAATTGAGGTGGTAATGGATGAGGGTGGAAAAGGAGTGGACTGAAATGCAGGGAGAAGCATAACTGCTCTGGAGGGGATTGCAGAAGGCCAGGTGAAACTGAGAAAGGCCTGCTGTATTACTGCAGTCTGCACTGACTTGCTTTGTATTATCCAGCACTCCCTTCTTCTATGAGCTTCTTGCTAGCCATAACCAACCACAGTTCCTCTGCAACGGTTCATCTTTAGACTTTCAGTTCCCAGCTTAGATCAAGTTCATGGCTCAATACTTTCTCATGTGGACATGTTTTCTTCAACACAGATTAGTCTTTAGCCAAGAAGCAATGATGAACTCGTCACATACAAACCCTATCCACACTTTAGGGAATGCAGATCTGCCTATATTATGTCTAGGGGTTCCCTAAAAAGATCTGAAGTCAACTTTTCAAAACAGTGTTTGTACCAAATGCTCATTACAGCTCAACTTATAAAAGCTGAATTATGGAATCTATTTATGTGTAGATGATAGATGAATGGATAAAGAAAGTATGATGTCAGAGCTTTTTTCCAATGACTGATGGAAGCAGATGCAGTGATCCACAGCCAATCACCAGGCAGAGCTCCAGGAGTCCAGTCAAAGAGAGAGAAGAGGGATTCTATGAGCAAGCGCAGCAAGATCATGATGAGGAAACCTGCAGAGATGACCAAACCAAACTAATGGGAACTCATGAAAGTTGGATCAATGGTTGTGGAGCCTACATGGGACTGGGCTAGGCCCTCTGCATGGCGAGAGAGTTGTGTAGCTTGATCTGCTTGGGGGGCCCTGATCTGCTTGGGGGGCCCCCTGGCGGTGGGATCAGAATCCATCCCTGGTGCATGAGCGGGCTTTTTGGAGCCCACTACCTATGATGGGGGACACCTCTGCAGTCTTGATACAGGGAGGGGCTTGGACTTGCCTCTACTGGATGTCCCTCCCCATGGGAGGCCTTGCCTTCTTGTGGGGAGGAGTGGGGGCTGGATTAGGAGGGGGATGCTGGGGAGGTAGGAGGGAAAGAGGGGGGATCTTTTATTGGCGTGTAAAATGAATGGAAAAATTTTCTTAATTAAAAAAATAAAAAAACCAAAAGAAAGCGTGCTGTACATACACATTGGAATGGTATTTAGTCTTCATAAAGGAGGGAATTCTGTAATTTACAGCAATGATGGAGAACATTATGCATAAGTTAAGTAAGCCAGGCATGGAAAGGAGAACACACATTCTCATGCATGTATGGAACCTAAAATCTCATGCATGTATGGAACCTAAAAAAATTGAACTAACAGAAGTAGAAAGTATAGTAGTGCTCACAGAGGCTGAGACATGGGGCAATTATCAGTTGGTGGTCCCAGGATACAGTCTCAGGTAGGAAGAATAAGGCTTTCTCCTCCCTCCCTCCCTCCCTCCCTCCCTCCCTCCCTCCCTCCCTCCCTCCCTCCCTCCCTCCCTCCCTCATTTCCTCTCTCCTTTTCTCTCTCTCTCTCTGGTCTTATTTTTAATCTTTTGCAAAACCTAGTGAATATACTAAACTGTAATGTGTAGTATACATTTTAAAATTGCTAATTCAGTAAATTTCATATGCTCTCACCACAAAAATTCTTATTTGAAGGGATAGATGTGTTACTTAGCTTGATTGAATGCTTTTTACAAATTGTTCATAAACCCTAACATCACTTTGTACTATATACCTACATACTACATAAATCATCAGTTAAAAAGTTACATAGTTGATAATTTAAAAAAGAAAAAGAAAAAAGAAGATAGGGACACTGTGAGTGTGTTTGTTAGAATTGTTTTGTTTTCTTTCCGGCTTGCAGTGCATAAATTCTGAGAGTGCCCTCCATCTCCTTTCCCTTCCATCTCCCTTCTGTAAGTTGCAACTTAAAAGACTGATAAAGTTTTTCAAGAACAAATTTTTCATGCCATGATAGAATGAGGGGTGTTCATTGATAAAACTAGCCACACTTGTTTCCCCTCTGGAGTCCAGAAAACACTCAAAGACGAGAGAGTGAACAATCCTGATGTTCCCATGAAATGGTACCAGTGACACAGGGTTGTTTGAGAACACCTATGCAATGGCTTTTAAGCAGTCATAGCTCCTTCAGAGTTGCAGGGTTTTGAGGAAGTTGTTTGTTTGTTTGTTAATCCAAATATAGGAATTGTGGATACTGAGTGTCATTGACATAGGAGAATTGTGTTGTAAAATTTTCAGGTTTACTAAAAGGTTATGTTTATGCTTGGTAATATAACACCAACATTTACAAATCAGTCAATATAATGAGTATTGCATTGTAAATGCTTAATCATAATAATTGCTAGGGTTATATGGAATTGTAATCAGTTGATAACCATCTTATTTTGATAAATCCCCATCTTCTATCACTTTTCAAAATAACACTAAAGTTTCTCTCATAGCTTTAATGAAATTAATTTATAAAATGGGCAAAGTTATAATGCATTACATAACCTTTTCTGGTACCCTCACCTAATCTTTAAACAGTTTTCTTAGTTGATGTTTTCTTTTCCTTTATTTTTTTTAATGCATTCTTGCATTCCTATCTTCCATTGCTTTGCTTCTTTCTTGTTTCATCCTCATGTTTCATCCTCTGCAGTGTCTGGGGGTAGCTCCAGGTCATGTGACATGTAACCAGGATGTCAGGTTAGACAGGAACCACCACAGAGCTGGTAGGATAAAAACTATACACTGTCATCTCTGTTCCCAGCTCTGCCTTTAAGAGTCATACCTACACTCTAGCCATGATATTTTCCCAATGCAAATGTGGCTGCCCTGAGACAGGGAGTGGAGATGTTAGAAGGAGCCTGCAGGAAAGTCTGGTGGACCAGAAAGGAGGAGTCTTGAGTGAAGCAGGGAAGCGCATAGACATCAGATTATTGAGAGTGGGATTCACCTGTCCCTACATGCACACTGTAAAGCTGAATGTACTTCACTAATGTTCAACCGCATCCCATCACCAGCTGAAGTAATAGGAAGATTGTGCTTATAATCTAGTTTTTAAAATGAAGGAGCACAAGATACATTTCAGAATTGGAAAAAGCAATCTGATGTAAGGGTAAGTATTTCAGGGGATTAACTTTGGTTTCCTTTCAGAAATGAATTTACATAGATGCCAGATTCTAGCCTTTTTAAAAAGTCAGTCTCATTTCCCATTTTTCCTCAAATCCAATGAGATGTCTGTTTGCAAGACTTACTGCCTTTTTTCTTTGAATCTCAAACATTTTGTAGCCTCTACTGTGCCCTAGTGATGTTCCATATTGTTCAGTTTTCCACAGGCTCACGTTGGAAAATCAAAAGGTTGCTGATTTCACTCCTTTGCAGGGCCTGCCACCTAGCTCTCAAATAAATCTGACACAGAGGCTTTTTCTTAAGTATAAATGCCTGGCCTTAGCTTGGCTTGTTTCTTGCCAGCTTTTTTTAAATGATCCCATCTCCCTTTTGCCTCTGTGCTCTTTCCTTTTCTTATGTCTGTATATCCTACTTTCACTCTTACTCCGTGGCTGGCTGTGTGGCTGTGTGGCCAACCCCTAACATTTTTCTCTCCTTGTTCTCTTGTTCTTTCTTCCTTTCCTCCCAGATTTCTCCTTCTATTTATTCTCTCTGCCAGCTAGCTCTGCCTATCCTTTCTCCTGCCTCACTATTGGCCATTCAGTTCTTTATTAGACCAGTCAGATGTTTTAGACAGGCAAAGTAACATAGTTTTACAGAGTTAAACAAATGCAACATAAAAGAATGCAACACATCTTTGCATCATTAAATAAATGTTTCACAGCATAAACAAATGTAACACATCTGAAATTAACATTCTACCACAGTTTCAGATACATGTCGCTGTTCCTCATAAAGACATTCTTCATTGCATGGAAACTGATTAATTTCCTGATGTCTTGCCCCCACCCCTGTCTTTACTGCTGTTTTATGACCAGCCATACAGTTAGTTGTATTTGTTGACACCGTGTTTTTCTTTTCACATGTTCTCCAAGCTCCCTGTTCATTTCCACTCTACCCCGACCCACAGACTTTGTTTGAACTCCTGTCACCAGCCCCTATTTATGGAGGTGGTGGGGAGACTCAGGACTAATGCAGAGAGGCCTCTGCTCCTGAGGGGTTTATAGTGTGGTTGGGTGTGAAGATAAAGGAATGAAAGAAATTAGTTTATAGAACCAGTGAAGTGTGGTGAGGAGGGAAGGGCCGGACTTATGCTTAGGAGGTTGCTAAGGTCCAGTTGGGTAGAGCCGGGCCAGCTGAATGACCCGGTGATTGGCTGGGCAAGACCATGGTAGACAGAGAGAAGAGCAAAGAGCAATATGGCTGCCGCAGGTGTAAGCACCGAGGAAGTGGAAAGTGGCCCACCTGACTGAACAGAACTCACCAGGCTCTGCAAGTACCCCTCAGTTCTGCAGTCAGTGGGGACCAGCCCTGCCTGGAGCCTTTGCTCTGCCGGCCCACTCAGTGGCTGCCTGCCTACCTGCCTGCCTCAGGCAACAAATGGCTTATCTTCTAGTTTCAGGTGGACTGATAGTGGGTACAAGCATTTTATCTTGGCTGAATATTTCTTTATTTCTCCTTCTTTGTCCTGCTTCTTCCCGCTCTCCCTCCTCACTGAGAAAATACCCCCAAGAAGTTGGGTGGACTAGTGTCTTGGTTGAGCCTGGATATTAGGAAACTCTGACTCAAGGTGTGTGGAAGGCAGCACGCTGTTGAGCATGTACATGTGCATAAGCCAGAGCACAGCTTCCTCCCTCCAGCTTCTCAGATGTTTGCAGTGCACGCATGGGGGCCTGAATCCAGTCCCAGAACCCATGTAAAGCGCCAGGCATGGCGGTCTGTTCTTATAACCCCAGCACTGGGGAAGCAAGGTACATTATTTGTGAGTTCCAGGTCGGTGAGAAACTGTCTCAGACAATCAGGTGGATGGCTTCTGAAGAGTGACATCTAAACTTGACTTCTGACTTGCAAATACACATACATATGCATGCACTTAAACACACCCCACCTCCTGAAAGTGTATAACTTATTTCTTAGCTTGATAAAGAAAGGAGTACACAATGTTTTTTATTTTAAAACGTTTGTTTGTTTTGGGTAGGATTTTGCAGGGACTTTTCTTTTGTGTTGCAGAAAAAAATCAAGGTCATTATGTCTGAGGTGTCTTCAGAGTGATGAGGATGAACTAGCAGAATGGCGAGGGGTTTCGTTTGGATTAGTTGGGATGGGATGGGCAAATTGTTCTTCCTCAGCCTTATAGACTCAAGCCCACAGCTTCGGGAGTATGACCCACTCACCATTAACATAGTAGTTACCACCTCTCATAACTAAATTCATCATACAATTGAACATTTATGAGGTGAGATTACCATGCCACTTTTAAATTTCTTTTGTAAATTATTTGCCAATTTTGTCGTGCCTTACTCTAATTTATGAACCTTAGTGGTTCTGTTTTTAGGCATAGGAAATCCTAAATACGGGGGGATAGATCAGCCTCTCTCCTGTAGGGGGCGCTAAGAGAGTAGTAGTTTAGTACTCCTTTGCCACCCAGCACCTTCTGGCATGACTTGGCACAATTGACTTAAAGATTTTGTGCTCTGGTTTGTGTTGGTATTTTATTTTTAAGGGTGTCGTGAGTCCTAAGACCACAGTAATTCTTCAGGCTCATAACTATGCATTCTATCACTTTGGTTCAGTAAATGCTACACCTGTGAGTTTTTTTTTTTTTTTTCTCATGTATTTGAGGCATGGTAATTTTAGAGTCCTCATTATGTCTCATTTACATAGGAGAAATGTATGCATATAGACACATTAAGCCATTTTCCAAGCATTTGCAACATTAATGATGGTAGCCTAAACTTAGCCATTTCTAGGACGTCAGATTATTATTTAATGGGATTGTCACTCAGGACACTTACTGGCTTTCTCTAGTGCTTTTAAAAAACAGAATTGTGCATGATAAGGTGCATCCCTTGATTAAATGTTTTTCTCACGTGCCATCACCATTAGCTGTTTGGCTTCCATTCTCTATGCTTTTGAGCAGCCCTGCATTGCAAATCAATATCTTTCTGGAGAGACAGTGTGCTGTGAATTGCCTGGACAGCGTATGCATGGTTACTTTGGCTGCAATGCTGCTGCAGAGCGCGGTTCCTCTGCCTTCCTGGGAACTCCACAGGCAAGTCCATCGTGTTTGGAGGAAAAAAAAATAGATTATTTTAGGGGAAAAAAATGAACTGCTAAAGCTTTTGCTACTGAACATTAGCATGTCCTTTGTGCTCTTCTGATAGCATTTTTTGGTCCTGCTCCTCTGAGATCAGCTTCTCTGAGTGATTTCTGGATTTTCTTCCCCCCTGCTTATGCTTCCCCCTTTCTTGGTTGTAGTACGGCCGTACCATTTCAGCTTGCTAGTGCAGAAAGATGTGAATTCAGTTGCTGTGTGAGGCTGGCCTGGTGCAGACACATTGCTAGAGATATGTTAAAGAGTTCCAGGTGAATCCAGCTTGAGAGAGAGCAGCAGAACGGTAAGACAGAGCATGCCTGGAATTACAGCAAGGGCTTTTATTGGGAGCATCTCGGCAAGTCTGAATCCTGACTCACTCATTTACAACTTGAAAAGGATTCATTTTATGCATGTCATTTTACTCACCCCCTTCTATTTAACTGCCAAACCCATCAGAGGTTGATAAAGGGGTGTTTAAATTAAGGATCTGATGGGGTTACTCAGGGAGTCTCCGGAGGCTCCTGAGGCTATTGCCTGTAGTTTGTAAACACCAGTAGCAGAGATGAGATGAAGAAAATGTTCAGTGACTGCTTCTTTGCCAGAGCTGAGTCTGATTTCTGTGGAAACTAGTCTTTTTTATTGCTTAAAGAGATCTTGCAGATTGTTTGCCTGGTTATGCTCGGCTGAATGCCCTCTGAGTCAAGCAACTGAAGGACGGAGACCACTTTTCCTCTGGGTAAACTGATGTCTGCGAATTTAGCTGGATTGGATCTGAGTGGAATTGATATGTCTACTGTATTAGAGACCGACCGGGGGGCTGCTTCTCTGCCCATCTCATCCCTCCCCTCCTTGAGCCCTGAACACACCTGGTTTAAGTGTGTGTTGCTGAGTGGAGGTCAGGGAGCTGCCATTTAGCACATTATATCTCTAGTGGCTCTGCTTTTCTGCATAGAAGTGATAATTCTCCATGCAGTTCTGCCTCAAGTGCTAGCTCTACCAGTGGGTTGTTAGCATTGTAGATGCTGATGGAGAACCCCTGCATGCTTGAAAGGCTGGGGTAGTAGACAGGCTACTCCAAAATGAGGCTTGCCTGCTCATGAAGAAGATGAAGAGCAAGGTTGGAATCTACACCTTGACAGAGAATGAATTTCTATTTGTTTTATTAATTGGGGCATAGTATTAAGTACTGAGGGGGTTTGAAGTTGAAGGATATATTTTCATATTGTTTACATTGAGACTAATGCATTAGATGAATGTGAATTTGTCTAGGTCCACCTTTTATGTAGGTGCTGAATATTAAGGATGTCGGCATTTGATATTTTGCTTTAAAATATTTGTACTCTGTATGCTTGAACATAGGATTTCTCTTGAAATGTCAATGTTGTAGTCAGTGAATATCTGTTGATCAAACGATCAGTAACTTGCATCTTGGCCAGAAACTAGATTTATATAATTTTGTGATAAAAAAAAATCTAAGAAAGAATACTTCGTTATTTTATCAGCTTATTGAGAAAAACATTGATGGAATCTAGGATTCGCAATAAGTGATTTATTGGAGGAGGAGCCTCAGTACTTACTAAAATTTAAGTGTAAAACTGGACTTTGATTTCTAGGAATAAATATTTGGATTTTGTTCAAAGGAGAGTTGGAATTTTCTTATGTTTTGATCACTTATGATTTTCCAAAAGTAAATGGAAACATGAACGGTTATTATTTTTAATCTAATTCTATTGAGATGATGCACTATTTGCTGTGTCTTTTTCTGAGAGTGATATGTTCTAGCTATTTATATTTTTACCTTCACTTTGTGTAAGCTGTGAGGTTTATTTTTTCATCCTGTGACAGAAGGAACGGTACATCTGAAAAGAGTAATTTTAAAAAGGGGACTAGTAGAGTAGTAATTCAACATGATTTTACCACCCCCTTCTGCCCTCACCGTGCAAACATTAATTATCTCTAGACTGTGTATAAGACATTGGGAGACACGCTTGCAGGAAGTAGAGAGGAGATGGAAGGGGCTTCTGGGTAGCAACATTTCCATTTCCCCCTGCAATCTACATCATTGTGTTCTCTCTCAGAAAGTCACTTTGGAACTTTGCAAAGAGTGTGATGACTGCTGAGGAGAGCCTCTTTCTTGCAGCCATTCACCTGCAAACATTTGAGCACAGTCTACTCCGTGACTGTGAACAAAACAGGTTAATCTGCTTCCAGTCCTCCTGAAACTTGGAATGTCATTCTAAAATCTGTTTTTAAGGGAAATTCTGTGGGAAATTTTTGTTGGCAATTGTGAAAGAGATACTGTCTGTTTTGATTTTTAAAACTGTATTTAAAATGCACATTACACAGAACTCACCAGTTTTACCTTTTTTAGATTTACATTACAGTGGCATTATTAAGTATATTCAGTATTTTGTAGTAATTACCCCTATCCTCTCCCAGAACTTCCCACCATCCCAAGCAGTTAAATAATAGTTAACATTCTCCCTTCCCCTCACCCTTGAAAACCTTGATTCTACTTTCTGTGCCTATGAGTTGGCCTTTGCTAGGTACTGTGTTTCTTGTCAAGGTGAATGACATTTGGCTTATTTCACTTAGCATGCTTTCACAGTTCACTGATATAGTATCATACATTGGAATTTCATTCTGTGGAGGGTATGCTTTGATTTTAATATGGAAAAGATAGCAGTTTTCCTCCTGAGTATAGGGGTCACTAAATCAAGTTCCCATATGGACACTGTAGTAGATAACTTAGAGCTTCTAAAAAATTAGCCCATGGAGACAGCAAGGAATGGGGACTAGAAACGCACCCAGGGAGCCACCCACTGATGCTGGGGTTATTTACATGTGCCGGTGATTGAGCACAGCACCTGGACTGCTAAGATTTTCTTGTCTATTCTTTGCAGATAAGGGAGTGATGTTCAGCTGGAATATTTATTGTGAAGCTGGGTTGTGACTTTTGTCATCATTAACATTAAGATTTCACCTACTGTGCTTCCCATGCACTGCTCATTCTATTAACAAAACATCACCCAGGTTTCCTGTGTACTCTGTGAGCTACCTCTGCCTCCGATCCTGTTTCTGGTGGACAGTCAACCAGAAACCCCTAGACAACCTCTGCATTAGTCACGAAGAATAGAGAGGGGGGTATATACTTGATACAACAGTAAACAGTTTTCATTAGATAGGCAAGCTTACCTTCATCATTAAAGATTTTCTTTCTTGCTTCCTTTAAATCCAAGTTAGTTTTCCAGTAGTTGATTCCTTTTTAAAAGATCATGTTATGGACCCACCCAGAGCCATCTATCTGTTTGCCATCAACAGATTTGACAATTTCTATACTGGATCCCTAGAAATTTTATATCTGCATCTGTAACTAACTCCCTGCTCAAGGCACCTAAACCTATCCAGAGGAGCAAGATTCACCATAGCAATGTTTATTACCCAAGTCATCCCATCTTTCCAAGTAGCCTTTGTCTAACTCTTCTTGTTTTCTTTGGGGTAGGATCTCATGTTGTCAAGCTCACCTTTTCAATATATAGCTGAGGCCTCCCGCCTCTGCTCCCCAAGTGCTGGGATTACAGATGCATGTAACCACACATGGCATCCTGTCCTTAATGATTCTTAATGCATTATTCTCTTCTTTTTTTTTTTTTTTTTCCTTTCTGTTATAGCCTGGCTTTTTATATGAGGCAGACTCAGAATTAGATTAATTAAATGAATGTTTACTTGGGTAGTGAGCTGGAAGAGAGGAAGGAAGGGCAGGCCAGAAAACCACATCCCAGTTACTCTGTGTTGCTTTGAATATGCTTTTTCTTTTGAGCCAGGAGAAAGGAGGGAAAAAATGGACGGGCAGTGTTGCAGGTGAGGCCTGTCCTTTGTTTATGTAGGATGTAGGTCTCCAGGGACATGTGCACAGTGGTCAAGGGCTTCTGCTCTGTAGTTTGGTCCTGCAACCAATCTCCACTCCTGTGTTTACTTTCTGCATGGCCTTGGACAGGTTGCTTAGTTCATGTGTGTTTCAGTTTAATTACCTATGAAACTGAGATAATGATGCCCCCTCTTGGGACTCTTGTAGAGACTGAGAAATTATGTTAAAGGTAGTTTTCATAGTAACTGTTAGAGAAGAGTTACATAATAGCTAGCCATCATTCTTACCATTGTCACCTTATCCAGAAACCCTCAGTTTCCATCTCTGTTTTCTGACAACTACATTTTTAGCTGGTCCCAGATCCTTCTCCAGGTTGCGTCATTAGAGGGCATAGATGAGCAACTCTTAATTTTACAGAATTGAGGAAGATGAAAGGAGGTTATGATAGGTTGTTCCATTTTTTCTGCTTATTATCTGCCAGACTTTGGGAGGGTTGTGTTCCAAAGACATTGTCTCTGTCCAGTTGACAACTCATTTCAACCAGCAGCCAGTTCCTCACCCAAATGGCACCTTGCTAACAACATTGGCAGTGAGGTGCTTCTGGAAGCACTTGGTTTGTTTCAGGCAGCAGACAAACAGCAGGAGATTTACATCCCGCTGCTCTGCTCTGTTCACCTTGGCCAGCTTAGCCAAGAGTCAGTGTTGACCCTTCTCTGTTGTGGGAAATGTATACAGAGCAGGTCTTCATGAAGTCAGGGGGCTTTATTATTAAAGGATCACTATCAGATTATTATTGCTGAAATTTTAGCTCTCCACAGTGGATGGACCAATTGTGAGGGCTGCATTGAAAGACACTTCCATTTTTTTTTCAAAGGCTCATTGTTCCCTGCGTTTCTCTTCAGGAGCTCTGTGTGGTTAGTGACCCACATGTGATTCTCTGAAAATGGTACAAGCTTCAGAAGTCTGTCTTATATTCAGGGATGTCCTATATTTCTCAGGATTCTTTGCTCGGATTTGTATTTTAGATGGATTTTATTGGAAGATAAACATCACACTTTAAACAATGTAACATCACTCTTGGACGTATTGCTAAGTTATTATCCAAGCACTAATAATGCATTACTTTTTTTTTTAAATTAGAAAAGATGTTTGATCCAGGTGAGGTGATAGCAATTGTGTTCATTTTCTATATGTTTCAGAGTAAGATGGCAGTATGGCATTTTATTCTTCAGGGAAGAATTTTTAAAGCATTTATAATCTTTATTATTACATGTCATTCATATAGTTACCAGGTGAAAAGAATTCAGGTCCAAATGGATCAGTCATATCTCCAGTGGTGTTTTCTTTTCAGTTTCCATTGATGAATGTCATTGTGCTTTCTGGATGCTTTATCTTGCATGAGGGACAGAATAGAGCGGTACCTGAGAGGTCTACATGTGAAGGTAGACCTAGCCTGGTTCAGCACAAACAAGCCAGGGACGATTCAGGGAAGCTCAGAAGTGAAACAACAGGATTCAAATGGCACCTGGGCCTGACCTTTGCACAGCCTTTCTGACAGATGACGGCTTCTGGAGTCTCTTATGATGTCTTTTAAAGAGTGAAATTCAAACAGTAGGCATTCCAGGATGGACACAAAGCCATCCTGGTTATGATATAGCATTGATTTCAAACTCAGCCTGTTTTATTTGCTCTTGGTACTTCTGAAATGGCACACGGTCTTTGTTTTTTAAATTGCTGTGGTTCATGTTAGTCTTCCTGGCCAGGTTACTTCACTAATGCATAATGGGAGATTTTCTGAAAATATACAGTGACTCCCCCTTCCCAGGCAGGACCAAAGACAGGGCTTAATAAAAAGAAATGCTGTATATAAACCTGTATATTCTTTTTTTTTTTTTTTTTTTGGTTTTTTGAGACAGGGTTTCTCTGTGTAGCTTTGCGCCTTTCCTGGAACTCACTTGGTAGCCCAGGCTGGCCTCGAACTCACAGAGATCCGCCTGCCTCTGCCTCCCGAGTGCTGGGATTAAAGGCGTGCGCCACCACCGCCCGGCAACCTGTATATTCTTTAGAGAGGAGAAAAATGTCCTTTTATGCAGGAATAGGGTTTTTTGGTTTTTTTAAAAAAGCTTTAAGGAAACAGTGTCTTGATGAAGAAACTAATTAGCCATGCATTGAGAGCTGGTTTGTATGGCTTAATGTTTTGGTTTTGGTGAGAAGGGCCATTCTACTTGTCGAGGTGTGGGGATTTTGTAGGTTGGTAGAGCCTTCACTTTGTGGAACAGCAGAGCAGAGAGACTCCTTGCCATGTGGAGATTCTTATCCTCACACACGTTTCTTTTCTGGTCCCTCTGACTACAGATGTGTGGTCATAGAGAAAATATAGGTATCAGTTCTGCTGTTTCACCTCCCAGCACTGGGTGCTCATATGGCTGTCTGGTGTGAATGCTAGGTCCTTAACTCTCTTTTACATGGTGGTATTTTAACCAGATTACAATTGGGAGTATCAAGCAGGAGTCAGAGAATTTGTATATACCTTCTTTGACCATTTGGATTGCTTGATAAAATTTTACTGGGACCAGTGTTTGAAGGGTGTTCCATTCAGTCTTCCACAGAACAGGAAGCAGAGCCCATGTGCTTTCATTCCATTCTGCCATGATGCAGGCAGTGGGCTCTCTCCCAGTGGATGGCAGGTCTTGTTGTAGGGTAGGTACACAGTACTTTGTACACATCTATGTCTTAAAAATGTTATTTTCTAGATGTAGGAGTAGCTTCTTTCTAAACTTTTCCCCTCCAAAGATGCCAGATAAACCTAGGTAAATAGGCAAAGCGTAGTTTTGGATTCAATTCTCTTGAGAAAAGTGTTAATGACATTAAAAAATATAGTCAAGATGGTTAATGTTGGAACCTTTACTAGAATATATAAGTGTTCCTTTACTAGAAACATATAAGTACATCAACCTATAGGCATAAATCTGTGTGTTTTATTCATTCTTACCTTCATCTCATTGCTTTTGTTTTCTTATAGAGAATACTTACAAACACAATGGCTCTATATTGTTAGGAAACTTTATTTCGGTGTTCAAAATAGTAGTAACTATCTAAAATTGCCATCATATTTTGTGGGAACTTTGAGGAAGTTTTACTCCAAGTTGGTGACATGCTTATCACCCCTGTGGTATGAAGAAACAGAAACAAAATTTGTTTCTTTTTTTTTTTTTGGTTTTTCGAGACAGGGTTTCTCTGTGTAGCTTTGCGCCTTTCCTGGAGCTCACTTGGTAGCCCAGGCTGGCCTTGAACTCACAGAGATCCGCCTGGCTCTGCCTCCCGAGTGCTGGGATTAAAGGCGTGCGCCACCAACGCCCGGCTCAAAATTTGTTTCTTAAGGAATTGACTTCTCTCCTGTATTTGACCAAAACAGCAGAATATAACATTACATGGTCTAGGACATTGTGTCTCAAACATCAATCCAGAGGACATCTTGTTAAAATTCAGATTCTAATGTGGTAGTATTGGTGGTGGTCTGACATCCTTGTAGGGCTATTCCTACTGGTCTGTGAGCACCAAGAGAATTATAGAGTATCCTAGATGAAGTGTGAATCCCTAAAGATAATAGCATGATTAAGACCCCATGTAGGCCTTAAGTAGTATTAGAGATGTTACTTTTAACCTTGCTATGAGTCATCATTAAACTTTACTTTAAATTTATCATTATAATTCAAAAGTGAAGATACTAGAGTTTTATAAGTAGATGCATATACCTTTATGAGCCTGTAGACAAAACTATATCTTATATAAACCCAGTACTATAATAAGTATTATAGTAAAGAAAGCTACTTAGAATTATTCTGATTACATATACTAAAACTTTAGCTGTGGGAAGCATATATACATATTCCCATTAGAATTAATAAAACAAATTGTCCAGCTTGTTGATAGGAAACATTGGAGCCCAGAAAGGTTATAACAGAACTACAGTCCCTGAGGCAATATGACATGATCCAGCTTTGTCCATCTCCATTCAGCTTTGCTCATTAGTTGATGAAGGAATTGTCAGATCCAAAGAAACAAGTCAGTAAAGAAGTACATGTTTTATTACCATAAAGAAACCAAATGGTAACAAATCCTGGTGAGGATGAAGGAGAAAAGAAGTCATTATCTATGGTTGGTGCATCCATGATTGAAGTCAGTATAGGAATTCCTCAAACTCAAACCAGAACTTCATGTGATCCAGCTATATCATTCCTAGGCATGTACCTCTGGGAATCAAGGTAGCATTGCACAGAGATACAGGCACATCCATGATTATTGCATTACTGTATGTGAGAGATGAAGAAGCCTGCTGCACAGTATCAGTCAATGAGTGGATGAAGGCAATGTGAGATATATATATATATATATATATATATATATATATATATATACATACATACATAATGGAGGATTTTTTAGCTACATAGAAGAAAGAAGTCATGTCACTTGCAGGAAAATGGATAAAACTAGAGATCATCACATTACATGAAATAAGTCAGACTTAGAACTACAAGTATCACATTTCTTCCCTTCATATACAGAACCTTGATTCAGGGAGAAAAGATATGAAAGTAGACTATTTGGAAATAGAAAAGGGGTCAGCAGGAAGGGCGTGGGCAGGATGGGCAATGGAATGTGTGTAAATACGTGTAGGAAAATGTGGTAATGCAACCCATTATTTTCTATAACTAATATATACAAAAATGGGCGGAAATGTAAATAACATTTTAAAACACGATCACCTTAATGAACATTGAATTCTGGTGGGTAGGAACAGCTGTTGAAAGCATTTTCATTGACTAGAAAAGACCTCAACTTGGAGGGTGTGTTCTTTTAATGTAGTTTCTGAGGATGATTTTTAAGACGTCCTAATTTTAGTTAAAGGGAAAGACTTATCATTGAGTGATTATTAACATAGCATGTATTTCTTCTCCATAGTTTTATCTTTTTGGACACTGAAGAAACAGAAAACATGGTTTATATACTCAAGGTATAAGTTTGGGCCTGAAATATAATTAGTACATGGGAAAGATAACAACAACCAAACAAAACAAAGACAGACTTCCTGCTGCTCAGACAAATATATGAAAACAGGCTAATTGTAGTTTATATGAGTATATGACAGCAGCAGTTATTTAGGATAGGTTTTGAGATAGTCTAAAAGTGATATAGTTCATAGTAAGGGCATTTGTGGTTGCAGCAATGACATTGATCAGGGGCAGAGCTACTATTCACCAGAGCCAAGGCTGCCAAATATCCTACAGTGTGAATTGCTGCACCATATTTTACATGATTGATTCCTTAGCCAGAATGCTCATGCTGCTATCGCTGAGAAATGATTCTATGATCTCAGAGTTAATGAAAATATGAGACCTGAAATACCAAGGTAAATGTTTATGGTGTGTACCACCTTCATACTTTCTGAATCCTAAATTGCTGAGGTGGAATTGCTTATAAAATGAAACACAAAGAAGTAACTTTATTTGCCTGGAACTTGATCTACTTAAAATTATTCACCAGTTATAACCCGGGGCCCATATTTTCATACTAGAGGCAGGAAAGGTCAAAGGAACTGCTAAGGACAACGGCTGTGCTGTTTTGCAAATCAGAAGACAGACCTAGAGGGTTTAACAGGCTTATTGTAAGTTGTTCTGAGTTATGTATGTTAGCCAATGCTGTGATGAAGAGCTTTATTTTGGTAAAACAAAATGGTGAGTAATATAACGTCCATACATATGTCACCATATTTGCACGCAGTTAACACAGCCTATGTCTTTGTTCCATGTGTTCATAGAACCATCTTTATCTACAAAGCTGCACAGACACATGGACATGCAAACACTCACTAACTGATGAGGAAAGAAAGCACAGGCTAGAACAAGGGAGTGGATAGGTTAAAATGACAGGCAAACGTGGCTATCATGGCTGTTATTCCAGTGGCCTTAAAATTTCTCATATTCCCCCACATTTCTGTGCCTAGCTATCTTTTTATAACTGAAATTCCTTTTAAATGAGTAATAGTTTTGTTTATAATTTGTAAAATTCAGATATTTTGGAGGAGGTAATACTTTATGTATAAACTTGTAGATGACTAAAGGTGATTTTCAGTGGGAGTAATTTTAAGAGAATTGTTGATTAGGAGAACATACTTAGTCTTCCACGGAGGTAATGGACAATGCAAAAAAAAAAAACAGCAATAGCTACAAATATATGATATTGTCAAGATTGTGCTTATCTCATAGTTTGCACTGCCCCTCATGACCACCAGAAGACCATGACCTAGCCCCTGCTACATGTGTGGGGCATATTTGACACGGGTCAAGTTTGCATCCTTGAAAGCCCATCTTTTCTTGCAGCTGCCTTCCATATAAATGTGGGGTAAGCGAGTAGAAAAGGTCACTCCAGGAACGTAGAAACATGCCAATCACCAGAAAAGGGCTGACTCAAAGGGACAATTTTCAACCTGAATGAATTAACTTTAAACGAATGCCAACCTTAACCGAATTAAGTTGTGCTCTTTCACATCTATTGCTGAGGTTTCAGTAGACAGTTTTCTAGGTGTTACATAGCTGCAAACCAAAATCAGAGGTCAGCCTCTGCCCTTCGCAGCCCCCAGCAGTGTTGGAGTATCTAACTTCTTCTTTTTTCAAACCAAGTTAGGGTCTACCAACCAATTAGCAAACTTCTCTTAAGGATGAGCAGGCCAACTCCATGAGATAGAACATACACCTGATATCATTCGTGAGGCTAAATAATTCACGGACCCAGTGAAGACCTACTACAATTATCCTGCTAAATTAACCTAGCAGTAAGATGACTCCCAATGGTATTGCTGTACCCATAGAAGAGTGCATTGCTCAGCCCTCATCAGAGAAGCTTCTTCTAGTGTAGATGGCAGTTAACACAGAGCCTCACAACTGGACAATGTTCAGAGAGTAAGAAACTCAGAGTACTCAGCCCTGAATGGGATGTCTCCATCACACTCTTCCCTTCAAGGCTCAGGGAGCTATGTAGAAGGGGTGGTAATGGAATGTCTCCATCACACTCTTCCCTTCAAGGCTCAGGGATCTATGTAGAAGGGGGTGGTAATGGGATGTCTTCATCACACTCTTCCCTTCAAGGCTCAGGGATCTATGTAGAAGGGGTGGTAATGGGATGTCTCCATCACACTCTTCCCTTCAAGGCTCAGGGATCTACGTGGAAGTGGGTGTGTGTGTGGGGGGGGAAGACTGTAAGAGCTAGCAGTGGTGGACAGTTTTAGGAAGCAGCATTTTCCAGACACAACAGGGCAGATCACATATGAACTCAGATTGTGACAGCGTGCACAGGACCTGCACAACCTCAAGCCGGATGAAATCCCAACATGAAGGAGGGGAAGTGGGCACAGAGGCCACACCATTCACAAATGACAGCTGCTGGGAGAGGGAAAGTCAGGTTTCTTCAGTTGAGTGACACTGGGTATATCAACATACTCAGGAGTCGTTGGTCAACACAAATTAGACTCCAGCTTTTTAGTGACTTTTTGTTATTCTTTTGCTTTTGATTTTTTATCTTACTAGAAAGAACATGAAGTTTATTGGAAGGGAAGCAGGGAGGAGATGGGAGAAGCTGGAGGATGGGAAAGAATATGATAAAATATATTCTATGAAATTCTCAAAGAACAAATAAAAAAGATAAGTGGGCCATACTTATACAGATAAGTACCTCTGTGTGTGGTTTCATCTCTCACATAGATAGAAAATTTAAGTTCTGTTGAATTCACTAGAAGAAAAAAGAAGTTTATTCTGGTATTTGTGATGGTTTCTTCTTTTTCAGTGTTTTCATGAACCACAAGGCATCCCTGCTTATGTAATTCTTGTCACTTCTGTTTTTAAATGAAGTGTGAAAAACTGCAGCTGGGGAAAATAGACCCTTAGTTCCTATTAGTGTTTGCATGTCTTGTTCTCACACAGGGTGATAGTGTGCCTATCTACTGTGATTGGCCTTAGGCACGTGTACCCAAGATGTTTTTTCCTGGCCCCATGATTTGAGAAGAGCACTTTTAAACCATAGAAACCTCCCGTTCCTCATGACTTTGTCAGCAAACATCTGCTAGATTCTTCAAGGGGACCTTTGAAGACAACGTGCTTTTGAGGGCTGTCTAATGAATATAAGACAAAGTCATTGGCCTGTGGAGGAGATAGATTGTTATGATTGTTAATTAAAAGGAAGCATTGCAATAAAACTACACAAAATATAGCAGACTAAATGCAGTTATTGAAGGGACTCTTAATAAAGCTTGTTAAGTGCGATTGAATCATCAAGGGCCTCTGGAGGTAAGTTTTTAGCACAGTTGTGGCTTTCCTTGGAAGGAAGGCCCCTGACAACATCTATGTAGCAAATGGTGAAAACTGATGATCTATGGAATGGTCTAAGTCTCCTGTGCTTGGAGCAGCTTTAGCCTGTATTCTTTGTACATGGCCAAGTACTCATGTTCTTGAAAGTATATGTAGCTAATACAGTCAATTAAGAATTAATTTGGGGCCGGGCGGTGGTGGCGCACGCCTTTAATCCCAGCACTCGGGAGGCAGAGCCAGGTGGATCTCTGTGAGTTCGAGGCCAGCCTGGACTACCAAGTGAGTCCCAGGAAAGGCGCAAAGCTACACAGAGAAACCCTGTCTCGAAAAACCAAAAAAAAAAAATTAAGAAAAAAAAAAAAAAAAAAAGAATTAATTTGGGGCTGAAGAAATGGCTCAGTGATTAAGAGTGCTTATTGCTCTTGTATAGGACCAGTGTTTGGTTTCCAGCACCCATGTTGGGTGGCTCACAACAGCCTGTAGCCAGCTCTGAGGTGTCTGGCCTGTGCTGGTACCCACATACTACGTATGTGTTCTCATTCTCTGTCTCTCTGTCTCTCTGTCTCTCTGTCTCTCTGTCTCTCTCTCTCTCTCTCTCTCTCTCACACACACACACATACACAAACACTTGCTGTCTCTCTCATGCTCTCACTGTCTCTCTTTCATACTCTCTCTCACACATATATAAATATTTAAATCCTTGAAAATTTTCTTGCTCGATATTTAATCTCTGATTACTGACTTAATCAAATTGCCTAACTTTCACACACTAATTTCCATGATTCTGACATATTTCATATACTCTAAATAAAGAACGTAAGAATGAATATGTTTGTTGCAAATATGATTGCTGCATTTATGTGTGCCCTGTTCTAAAACACAACACTATGAGTTGGATTAGTTTTACTTTTTAAAGCCTTCCTAAGCATTATAGATCAACTCACTTAGCTTGCCTCCCCAGGAAGTGTGGTAATAATTCTTTCTTGTGTTTTCTTGGATTATGTTATCTTTACAGTTGCATAGTAGCATAGGTTATAGAATCTTAGTTATTGATCATTTGGGGGTCTTGGTTGTCTTGTTTAAATTAGTGACTCAGATTTGAATCATAGAATGGAAATCAAACTGAGTTTCCTTTTTAGGAGTCATTTCACATATACTGTTAAAGGTTAACTTATTTAAAAACTGCCTTCTGTAAGTGGGCATTTCTTTTTGCAGTCTGTTGTCTGTTTATCAGAGGTGCATTTTGGAATACGTCACTTGGGGAACATTCCCTGCCCTTCAGCATACTGCACTGTTGCAGTGCCCTATCCTGCCATCCCTGGAGCAGACCATGTTACTCTTGTTTCTACACTGGTACAACCCCCCTCCCCCAGGTCCTGAACAGCCACCCACGTCTTCAGTAAACTTCCTACTTGGTGTAGACCACTTGACTGCTCAACATTCTCTGTGTTAAGACTAGTCATGTTATATTGCATTCATTCTTTCCTGTTGAAATTGCTATTCCTACTTGAGTAGCTTTTGTCATTTGAAATCATATTGAACTCATACTTTTTCAATAACTCCTTTGATTTAAACACTGTATTATGTTTCTTTTTGATAGTTAAATAAGCAACCAGTTCCATCAGTGGGAACACCGAGAACAATTCTCTTATCTTGCTAATATCCTTCCTGTTATTTTAAAAAGGTTCCCAGCTTTCCAATCAATAGCTCTGTGTTTCCTAGCCTTCATTTCTTTTATTCTTCTTTGATCCTTTTCTCCAACCCACCCCTGACACTTATGTCCTGTGAGCTGGAATCTATTTTTTTTTCAGTGGGAGGTATAACATCAGCTAGAATCTAGGCATGTAGTCAGGATGGGTATAAAAGCTGGAAATAGATAAAAGGGTTACTATTTATTGGCTAGAGAAATCTCCTTTGTGAGGTATGGGGTTTTGTCTTTGAGCCTTCTTATTTATGAGGTTATATCTTTAACCACGATTCTTACTCACTAACAGGTTATGGAGGGATCCACAGGGAGATGTGGGTGCAGGGGACTAGCACCTACATGTAATCTGTCTTCCAGGCCTCTCCTTCTGCTGGGTCTGCATCACTTAATGGTTTTATGCTAAGAGCTGCTAGAAATTACTGCTTCCAGCAAGAAGTGGACATGACTATTATTTCACCTCACCGGATGCTTTTCTGAACCAGAGTTCTTTAATTCAGGGTCTCCAGGAGAACTGTCATGTGAGTGTCAGGGCAGCAGAGCTGACTACAGGTATTTCAGGAGGACCCAGGCTTGGCTTTCTGTTGTTCTCACAGGCAATAGATGTGGGCAGATCACATTAAGTCCCGTGTCCTAAATACTGGAAACATGAAACTGTCTAGAAGAGTTACTTCATGTTACGTGGAAAACTCAGTATACATTTCTTCCCTCGATGAAGATGCATGAACAGAGGGGTTGTGGATGCTGGTATGATTCATAGCAGCCTAAACTGTATATAACCTTACTTGTATGGACACACTTGTTCATGAGCTTTAGAGTACTCCTGAAGTTATGGTTGATGGTACTCAATACATAGCCATTTATAGTCACAGCAGTCATGACAACCATTGCTTATTTTGGCCTGGATTTGATACAGTGTATCACATCTGTTAGTGGTATATGCAGCGGTGTTTTTTAAGTTCTGCTCAGGTATCGGAGTGCTTCAAGCTGTTTCAGTAAAATGCATGTATTAGATTTCTACTCTTGGGTAATATAGTACCGCAGAGGCACAGGCTTATCATTTCACAGTTTCAATGGCTTGGAAGTCTGGGTGTGGCCTAGGGTTGCTTTGTCGGGGATCTTGTCAGGCTGAACTCAGGTTGCTGTCTCGGTGGCAGTTCTTACCTGGAGACAGAACTGAGTTATACTGTGTGTGCAGATATGTGGTTCCCATTTTCCTGATGGTTGTCAGGCAGAGATGGTGTTAAACTTATGGTCCGTAGCATACTCTCAGCATGGTCATGGCTGTGTCTCAGACTAGTCAGCCTCCAGCTTTCTGACTTCTTTTTCCTGGTTTGGGAGGGCTCTCTGAGCTTTGTTTACCCCACTAGGAAATCTAATGTTTGCATAGAGAACAACATAATTATATCACGTCATACTTGCATGGAAAACGGAGGGAATTATTCAGACAAGTGATACTAGGAATTGTTTTAGAATTCACCTCTTAGAAATTTCAAATTTTGGTGATATCTATTCATAAGCATATATACTTATTATTTTTTTTAGCAGCATTGCACTTTTTAAATAATAGCTTTTGGATGAAGGTCTCAAAGCCTCAGCTCTTTTGTGTAAAACATATGATGATTAATTATTTGGATGAATCATTTTGTATATGATTTATTACAAGAAGACTGAGCACGGCACTGTGGGAAAAGATACAGTAACATAGTAGGGCCCTTACATTCATGGATTTAGGTAAAGAATGGTTGAATCTCAGCTGCTGGAGGGAAGGCTCAGCAGTTAAGAGCACTTGCTGCCCTTGCAGGGGATCTGGGTTCTGTTCCCAGCATCTACTTGGCAGCTTACAAGTGTTTACAACTCCAGTTCCAGGGGCTCCAGCACCATCTGCTGGGCCCTGTGGGCACCAAGCATGCGTGTGGTGCATATACATATATGCAGGCAAAAGATGCATACATATAAAATAAAATAAAAAACCTTAAAAATATAAGTAATGCCTCTCACATATGGTCTGCCGTAGGGTGCCTGAAAAACATGGTACTGTAGAACTAGTATGGCATGCTGACTTATTTTAAATTCACCTCTGAACTGGAATCTAAATTGAAAGAAATATGCTTCTTTTCATTCCTTTGTCAGTCTACTTAGATGTTTGTCAACTTCTAACTTTGTGTTTTAATTTTTATTAATTTTCATTATTGGTTTCTATTTTATTTTCATTTTGATATTGAATTGTTATTTAATTTTACGCTTATTTTAGATTTCATCCACTCCTCTAAGTATCTAAAGTATCTGAAGATTGACTCCAAGGTTATATCTTTATATCTTCTTTTCTGCATTCATTTAACGTTATATATTTATGTATATGTATATATTATATTTACATATATGTATACATATATATTAGTATTATATGTTTATGAATTTGTCTTAGAACCTCTTGTGTTTAGGGTTCAGTGTCACTTAAGGCTCACGGGTCTATTGGCTGACTCAGTGATGGTGACATTTTCTTATTCATTGCCTTCTGATCTTTAAAAAGAACACAAAGCCTTAAAATATGGAGTACATTTAGCATACTTATGGTATATTATTAAGTTTTGATCATGAGTAGAAGATTCTATATTGAATCTTTAAACAATATATTCTTCAGTGCTGGAGAAATGGCTCAGCAATTAAGATTACTTGCTGCTCTTCCAGAGGACCCATGTTTGGTTCCCAGCATCTTTGTTGACAGTTTACAAGCATTTGTAACTCAGCACCCTTTTCTGGCCTCTCAGGATACTACACAAATGCGGGGTGTGCGCATGCGCACACACACACACACACACACACACACACACACACACACACACACACACACACAGACACACAGAGCCAGACAGACCATACATATACAGAAGAAAAACAACAGGAAAACCCAAACTCTCAAACATCCTCAGCACTTCTGAGGTATGCTAAAAAGGATCTGTCTCATTTGGTTTAATCATAATTCAACCTATACTTAACAATGGCAGCAAAGTCTTGAGACAGGATGGATGGTCAACATTGAATTAATTTTTTTCCCTGAAGCTTTGAGTACTTGGCTTATTTTATACCCACATTTTACTTGTTATTTCTTATCATATAAATTTGCATATTTATTACATAATTTAAATAAAAGTTTATAAATTTAGTGATCTTACCTTTACTTGTATCTGCAGATATCTGATATTCTGCTTGATGGTTTTTCCCCACTGTGCTTATACACACTCGGAAACATTGCCTACAGCTGCGTCTGTGTCTATGGTTACATCCGTGTGTGCATCCATGTACACAGATACATTTACTCTCCAGATGGACTCAACCTGTTATGTTATTCCAAAAGTTGATCTTGAAACTTTAGCAATATGAGCTCTTATTAGATGTTTTCCAGTTTTTCTCATTTGATAGCATATAGGGATGCAGAAACTGTTTACTTGAAGAAAACCTGTAAGAGCAGTTTCATTCAGAATAATCATTTCTTTAGAGAGAAGAGTGAACTTGGGTGTAGATGTCTTCTGTTGAGATGACCGGAAAGCAGGCGAGAGTTACTCATCTCAGCCTTCCGTCAGTTGACTGTTGTCTGGGGACTATGCTGAGGCAGCACCCCAGTTAGGGGGCCTAGTAGAGCAAAGATGCTCATGTGTGGTTGCTGTAAATCATATGGAGAACAAGAGCAAGCTAGAGTGAGAGGAGCAGAGTAGGAGGGGGAGGGGGAGGGGAGGGAAGAGGGGGTGGAGATCATGTTCTAGAGTCCAGAAGCTAAGGAAATGCACACAACCAATGGTCTAACTTCCTTCTGCTGGGTCCATCTGCTGAGTCTTCCACCACCTCACAGTACTGTTCATGGTGGGGACCACCAAGCCTTTCACACATGGCCTTTGGGGGACACCCAAGATCCTTACAGGAAAGCTAGAGGCTGCATAGTAGACTACAGAGTTTCTAGAGGGTAGGGAGGATGAAAGAGTTGGGACACAGTGTGGTAAGTGTGGTTCTTGTTGCTGTTGTATGTTTGTTTGTTTATGAAGTCGGGTTATCCAGTCTTGATGATTTAGAACCTTGTAGGATATATGGCCTGAGCCAAAATGATTTTTTGTTTGTTTGTTTTAGATAGATAAATTTTCTTTTCTTTTTTTTTTTTAAGTGTAAGCCATGAGTTTATATAGAATAGTTATAAGGAATTTTCCAAATTGTGAGTATAGCTCATGAAAGTGGGCTTTTTAGTTATTTCCTGAAATTGAAATGACACTGAAAAAAATTAGTGTGTTTAGTGATCATGATCTTTCAGTGAAGAGTTCTCAAGTCATTCCTTTTATTTTCCAGATATGTGTCACAAAGATGTCTACACGGAACTGCCAGGGGATGGATTCAGTGATCAAGCACCTGGACACAATCCCTGAGGATAAAAAAGTCAGAGTTCAGAGGACACAGAGCACTTTTGACCCGTTTGAGAAACCAGCCAATCAAGTAAAAAGGGTGCATTCTGAGAACAATGCTTGCATTAACTTTAAGTCCTCCTCTGCTGGCAAAGAGTCACCTAAAGTTCGAAGGCACTCCAGCCCCAGCTCGGTAAGCTCTGCCCTCTCCAGTATATCACCTGGTAAACCCCAGGCCTAGCCTTCATCATAGCTGCACACTGTGAGGAAGAAGGCAGGTGGTGTTTGCAGTGAGTTTTTATGCATTCTCTCCCAGGGTGGTTGAATGTTTTGGAAGAGAGAAAGTTATTCACAGACTCTTGAGTTAAGAGTATCCAGCAAGCAAACGAATGGAATAATTTAATTTATTTTTAGAAAAAAGCAAACAAACATTTTTTTTCTTCTTTTAAAAGTAAGAATGTTTGGAGTTAGACAAATTGATCATTAAAAATCCTTTGTATTTCTCCCTCTTCGAGATGATTGTGAACTTTTCTGTGCTTGTGAGAAGTTTTCTAAGTTGGCAGATTGACAAAGCATTTCACTTCAAGAAGAGCGTTGTTCATGTGTGGTCCCACAGTTTGCTTCCAGTGGAAATATTTTAGAATTTAGCAGCAAGGCATTGATCTTCAAAGGGAAAGCCCATTCATTTTTAGGAAATCTTATGCTCTAAACCAAGGCATTTCTTGCCTTTTGATCAAGGTGCCTTCATTTGCATGTAACAGAATCCAGTAGACGGGAGGGCTTCAGAAAGAGAAATTTACTTTTTGTGAGCTGGGAAGTCCTTGCTCAGGATTCTGGCAGTGTGGTGCTGCATGTGGTCAGGACACTGGTCTCACTCATGAGGGTGACAATCAGATTAGCTTCTGTCTTCTCCAGATGTCTCCTCTGTCTAAGTACTGCTTCACTGAGATGGGGCAATTTTCAGGACTCAGCTTTTAAAGGAGGCATTCTCATTCAGGATGCTTGCTGCTTTTCACTTACAAAATTGTAATTGGAACTCTTACTTTCAAGGCTGGTGGGCATTTAGCATTGTAAAAATATCCTGTGATCTTTGGAAACTGAATAATTTTCAGACTTAACTGACACTTAATAATCTTTTGACATTGATGCCCTAAGAGTTTAAAAAGAGAAAGGGAAATATTAAGGGAACTTACATTCTGTTATCTTGCTAAAAACACATGTCATTTGACAAATTTGAGTTCAAAGTTTTTAATGGGAACAGACCCAGCAAAGCCACTGAACTGCTCCAATAGTATTGGCACCTAAGTTTAATTACACTTTATATTGTAGAATAATATTTTAAGATGTGTTACATTTGTTTATGCTGTGGAACATTTGTTTTAATAATGCAAAGATGTGTTGCATTCTTTTATGTGTTGCATTTGTTTAGATCTCTAAAGTTTTGTTACTTTGTCTGTCTAAAACACCTGATTGGTGAAATAAAGAGCTGAATGACCAGTAGTGAGTCAGGAGAAAGGATAAGTGGGGATAGCAAGCAGAGAGAATAAATAGGAGGAGAAATCTGGGAAAAGAGGAGCAAGAGAATGAGAGGAGGACACTAGAGGCTAGCCACACAGCCAGCCAGCAAGTAAAAGTGAAAGTAAGATATACAGACATAAGGAAAGGTAAAAGCCCAGAGGAAAAAGGTAGATGGGATAATTTAAGAAAAGCTGGCTAGAAACAAGCCAAGCTAAGGCCAGGCATTTATAAGTAATAATAAGCCTCCATGTGTGATTTATTTGGGAGCTAGGTGGCAGCTGCAAAGAGCCAAAAGAGAAAAACAGTGAAAGAGTAAAACAAGCAAACAAACAAAAGCAAAAAACAAACAAACAAACAAACAAACAAAACCCCACAAGAAACAAAACCAATAACAGCTTTATGCTATGAAACAGATGCAATGTCAATAAAGCAGAAGTAAAGATTACTGCAACACCTTTGAAAGTTGGTTATATACCCCGAATCTTTGCCCATGATTGTTACGTGTTACTATAAGGTAGGACTTACCTGTGTCACAGCACTACCATTGACTTCTCATAGAACCTTCAAATTTTGTATTATGTAAAAGAAATTAAGAGTTGTTGAGAGTGATCAGGCTCCTACCATGTTAAGAGAATTGTGTGCATTTTACTCTGTAGTTATCTGGTATCATGTATGTCAGCCTATAATTGATTTGCAGGAATTATCATACTAGATATTACAATGAATTAATCTTATACTAAAATATAAATCTATCTGAGTTCATTCAAATGATCGTCCTGTACGTTGTTTGGAATTCCTAGCTATGGTGCATGGGTACAATATCCCATCTGGGATATTGTTCTAATTATTCCTATAGGTGTTGTTCTGATTATTCCTATAGGTGCAAGTCTTTTAGGTTCTGTTTTTCTTTTTAAACATATCCTCATTCCCTTGTTTTGAAATTTTCCATAATTTCTGATTCATATAATAATCTTGGTTTATAATTATACTTTCTCTGCCTTTGATCTAGAATCAGCCATTTCTCTAGACAGCTCTCATCCCTCCCCTTGCCAATTGGAGAATGCAAGTTGCAAATTAAGATGTGATTGCTGTGTGTGCTTATTGCTAATGGGGATGATGTAGTTTTAAAAGTCAATGCATATATCATAATGTAAATATTAACAATGTACTTTGGATATTCGTTTATAAATTTTAATAAGGAATTAGTTTTAAAAAATCCTTATCAAGAAAAGCTGGGAGCCACCTGTTTGATATGTTTGGGATTTTTCTTTCCTCATGAAGTTTTTTGGTTATTGCAGTAGTATTGAACACTGCTTACAGGTCAAATATGATAGAATTAGGCAGATGGTAGTGCCATAAGTTTTGAAACCCACCATATAATTAGAGAAACTAGTAGAGTAAAACCAAACCAGTAGATAATATCTCCAGTAAGCACACAACATCTCCATGAAGCTCAGGGTCATAGGGACTGGACAGATTTTGAATAGTATCAAGAACTGGACAGTATCAGGGAAGGGGAAACTGAGGACCTAGACATTCTCACCTGGGACATGTGGCAGCTCACTGAGAATCCTGCACAGCACTGAAACCTCAACGAGAAACTTTTTCTTTTTTCTTTTCCATTTTCTTTATTAAGAAATTTTCTACTCACTCTACATACCACCCACAGATCCGAACTCCTCCATCCTCTCATCTCCTAGCCCTCCCTCCCAAGCCACCCCACATCCCCACATCCCCCAAATCAAGGTCTCCCATGGGGAGTCAACAGAGCCTGGCACACTGAGCCTAGGCAGGTCCAAGCCCCTTCCCACTGTACCAAGTCTGCGCAAGGCACCACATCACAGGCACTAGATTTCTTTTGGGACTTTTCTCAAATGACAAATTGAGGCACTTTCTTGCCCTACGAAGAAAGCATTGGAAAAATTCTGCACGGGGTAGATTCAACAGATCCAAGGGAACAGGGAGGCCCAGGAAGAAGTGACATAGGGAAACAGAACTTAGGCATAACTAGTAATTTACAGGATAATAAGGAATACATAAAGAGATTTTTCTCTGTTATATTTGTATCTACAGACACACTTATCTAACATTTTAAGCTTACATTAATATGTATCATTTTATAATATATTATTCATACTACAGAAAGTATAGTATACTATGGTTGAATTTCTAACTTTTATTTCTTGTAATTGCATTTTTTTTCATTAGTCCCCAACTGGCAAGATTAGTAACACCATTTTGCCTTCAATAACAATGTGTTAGTTTGATTATTTTATACCTATGACAACCATAGGAAATCATGACCTATGAAAACCATTGGCACAGGGTTCTGTTGTTTTTGGAAGCATTTGATGACATAGTGGTGATTGCTAAATCTAAGAGTACCCCTGCCCTGACACAGCAGCATTAATTTGTACCTTCATCTCTTGGTTATTTTAAAATACTGGTTAGTTAGTATTGTCTGAAGGAGTAGAGTTGAGAAGAAAAGACAACTTGATGAAGTTGGCAATACCTCTACTATTATAATGAGGAAATGAGTATTTCATATACATGCTGTGGCCGAAACTATTTTAAATTGCCACACCTTGGAATGGGGATGTAACTCAGGGGTAGAACCCTTGTCTATCATGGATACACAAGCCTTGTGTTCAATCTCCGGTATTGCATAAAAACAAAACACAACACAAAACCAGAAACTGAAAACCTTAATCACACCTCCATTTCTTGTACATGTGTGTGTTCGTGCGTGCGTGCGTGCGTGCGTGCTTGCGTGCGTGTGTGTGTGTGTGTGTGTGTGTGTGTGTGTGTGTGTGTGTGTGTGTGTGTTTCCCAGGTATAGGCTGTTATATGGTAGGAAGAGTGGCTGAAGTCCAAGAATCAATATAAACTTGATAACAGTATCTATTATGCTCGTCCATACTTGTATTTCCCCCCCGCCCCTAGACCATGGTATGTTGAAATTCAGGGGTATTGTAAAGAATAAAATTCATAGTAATTAACATATTTTCAAAAGATATTTGATGGTTTGTTTCTAGCATTTTTATTATCTACTTTTTATAGTATTTAATAATGCTATTACTGACATGATAAGCACTCACTAGCCTTTCCTGTTGCCTTCAGCACAGCTCATCACCACACTCCTTCTAGCTGTGGCTGTTGGGAGGACTGTAGGTAGATGCTTGTCTTGGTGGTCCAGGTTAGAAGGTATTTCATTGAGTTGAACTGACATCTGCTGAGCCCAAACAGAGCTTATTTTCAGAAATTTCATATTTAGGTTATTTTTCTTCATATATTCTCCAAACTGCTATAGATTTACATCATTCTCTACCATGAACATCTTCATGTCATGATAGCAGTGCTAAATCTGGAGAGAGCGGAGGAAGGTCTGGGTTTGCAATGAGAGTCCACACATACTCATCCTGGGGTCATGTCTGCTTGGCATTGCTTCCTTTCTGGTGAGAGTGCAAAATCCCCACACAGAGCCAAGCTTCTTTGTCTGCTTATTTCGATGGCTGGTATTTATTTGGGTCTGTAACTTTGTCCAGCATTTAGATCCTCTTTGCAGTTAAATTATCTGTTTACCATGAATTGCCTTAATGATGGAGGAAAACTGCTGAGAGATAGAGCCTGTTCTGGGTCTCAAGGAACAACAGAATGACTGGGGGCAATCTTGAATCTAAGTCTTTGTTTTGAGGTAACAGAATTCTGAGTGAACCCTTCCCTCCCTCAATCGAACACCCGTGCAGAATGTAGAGTACTGCAGCCATCCTTAATTATGGCTTCCTTGCACTTAATGGAGATATGGTCCTGATCTTAAATGGCTGCCTGACTAAGGCCTCGTATTAAGGCTTGGTTGCTATGCATGCCTCATGAAGTAGGACCCATAGGAGGGAAACTGGGTCGTTGGAGATGTGTCCTTAAGGAATATTATTTGGACTACCCCGCCTACTTCTTATTTTCCTCATCTCCCACTTTTCTGTCTCTTCTTCCTCTCCTCTTTTTCCTTCCCCCTCTTCTCCTCCCTTCTCCCACCCACATCCAAGCTGCTATGGGGTACAGGCCTTCTATATGCTCCTGTTGTTTGGTACTGGACCATCACAGGCCAAAAGCAGTGGAGTCAGGTGACCATGGACTGAAACCAGGAGTCCAAATGAACCCTTCCTCTTGTGAGTTGCATGTCTTAGATATTTTGTCAGGGGGCATGGACACTGATTGACACAGCAGCTCTCAGCTTTAAAGAAGTAGTTCTTACTGGCAATGAAAACGAGTCTTCAATAGAGTCAATGTGGAACTATGGCTGCATCATTGGGATGTACTTTCAGGATACTCATACAGTGCATAATGATACAGTTTAAACACCCATTCCTACTTCTAGGAATGAGATTTCAGCATAAGATAGAGCGAAGCACAATTTAATGTTTCCCTCATTTGGGTGAAAGTTAACCCATGGGGACTGTTTTACTAGATTAGTTAGTAGTAATAAAGATTTTCAGTTCACATCAATTTATTTTAATTCTAGTTCTGCTAATAGCTACAGAATCCTAGGTAAGTTTTGTCATTTTTCCAGCCTTTACATTCTTCATGTCCAAATGGGATGAATAATAGAATCAATCTTATGATGGGTCTATTGGTTTTAAATTTAGATAATAAAGGCCAAAGGCTGGGAGTAAGCCTTCAGTATTTTTGGTATTTATTCCTGCTGTTCAGGCAGTGAAGTGGAGCTGTTAAGGTCCTGCCTTGTGGGTAGCTGGGTGACGAGCACTGTTCAGCTGCAGCACCCGCACTTTCCATTACCCAGACCCATGTTCCCCTCCAGTGAGCCAGACAATTGATGGCCCTTTGCACTTCTATTCTGTTTTTAAAAATGTATTAACATTATCTCATTAAATTCAGGGTCTCCACGGAGTGTCTGTTAGCAATTGCACAGTAGCCGTCTGTATTTCCAGCTCACCATGGTGCTTTCGAGAGTGCATTCTAAGGAGAGAAGTGATAAGAAGAAAACAGTTGTTCCATAAGGGTGTTTCCATCCATTCATGCACCTGAGGTCCCAGAGCCAAAGCTAATGTTCAGGGCTGACTGCATCTTGGTTGGTTATAGTGTCTTCATTTAAACAGGAGAGTATAATAAAATTGTATGAAGAAAGGTAAATGAAAGACCTGAGCCTTAATTTTAAGGTAGGACCCCCCTCTTGCATTATTTTTGGTTTTGTTCATTTGATTGGAGGGGTTTTACTCTTGGCCCCTTTAAATGCTTGGCATTTGGATTCCTTATTTATATGTATGGTAATTGCACAGCAGACTACTTTCCATGCTTAAAATAGGAGACTCACTTTGTAAGAATCTAATCCTCAAAGCTTAGACTATCTCATACCGTCCATGTTCCAAAGAACCATTCTTTTATAGTCCAGAACTGTTTTTAGAGAGGAATCACATGCTTTTAATTTGTCTAAGGAAGACGGTATGATTGATCTGCAAATTACAGGGTATTTCCACAGTGTCTACATATCAGTTCCACAGGGCAAATAACTGATTGTTTTACTACAAAACGTGGCAAAATATTAATTTTCTGTCATTGCAGTGTTAATAGAATATACTTTAACTGCAACAGTTAATACATCCAAATCCATTTAGTTAGAAAAACGGACCATATGTGTCGTTATTATCTTCTCTTACTTGTTTTTGCCTTTCTTGTAAATAAAATAGAGAGTTTTTGTCACATGAAAAGTTTCACATTTTTACAATTTCCTCTGTTCAGTTTTTAAGTAGTGTCACTATGTCTTATTTGAAAGCTGTTGCATATTCAAGGCAGATTAGGAAGAGTGAAACATACAATGCTTAATCAGTTATTTGTGCCTCTCCCGAGAGAGGAAAGACTGCTGTCTTCCATTCTCCCATCAGTTTGTGCGGCTTGTCTTGCCTTCAGTGTGCAGGAGCCAAGTAGGCCCTGATAGGAGCAAAGGGGTTGTTGTCTGTAGCTACCTTTTTCTGTAGCTTAGATTCATTCTTAAAGGGGCACAAAAGCAGACGTGAAGATTTTTCACTCTGATTTAAAATAATTTAGAGAGGAACTGTGAACACAATATTTTCTCCATTGAAGATCATTTGTACTAAGTTTAATATAGGTTTTAAAATTTTTATTTAGAACTTGGGCTCAGGAGGGTGATGGTGAAGCGCGACATTCGCAAGCTGTTTCCTGGCGAAGAGAAATAAGTGAGAACATAACCCACACAGGACTAGTCAAGCAGCTCAGAATGCAAATGCCCATTACATTTTACTTGGTTCTGATGTAGTTTTTGAGGAAAAAAAGTAAAAAAAAACTCCTTAGTGTAATGTGTAATTTAACATATGTGGAATCAAAATATCATTAAAAAAATCTTGGATCTCCTTTATACATTCCCTTCCTGTCTATGCCTGTCTATGTTAAAATTTGAAGTATATTTGTCTATCATCCAGCTGTCTATTTCTCTGCGGCCTGCATTGCCCTGCTCCCCCCACCCCCATCTCTATGTTGATATTCTAAACCACAGTAGCTCAGACCCTGTTTGCAGATAAGATCCTTGAAGAGGTTACTACGTTCAAATGTGTCACTGGGATGGTTCCTCTAGCTGATGTTCTTCTGAGCTAGGGAGGAACACCACAGAGAGAATTCAGGAGAGAAGCAGGATGGGGACGCCAGCCACAGAGAGCCCTCAGCAGAAACCACCACCTGCTCTCACCACCATCTTGACATGCTGGCTTCCGAAACTGGGAAATACCGTTTTTGTTGGTGATGCTGCTGAGGCTGGAGCACTTTGACCCCTCTAGCGAACTAATTCACATCGAGAAAACAATGCTTTGTTATTAGTTAGGGTGTTTTCTTAAAATATTGTTCATTACCAAATTTTGCTATTTTTCCCTCGTACTGCGTGCTGAATGGGAACATTAAACAGATGAGTTTTGCTTTGAGGAAAAATGTGTTTAATTAAAACTCAGCAGATAGTCTTGGAAAAGTCATCTTTCTGGGAGACTCTCCTATTTATACACTTAGACTAGTGTAAACGATGCTGAAGTGTTGTATAGCCCTAGTTATTTCTGATTTCTGTGAAGACGAGTTCTATTTTTGGTATATACTTCATTAAAAATTTAGCAACATGTAACTATGGAGCTTGGTGTGACTGTGTGGAATTGTCCTCTCCTCGGATACTTTGTTGAAGAAATGGGTTACTATGGTGTTCAACTCCATGGCAGATTGAATAATTGACCCCAAAAGCTTCTTGCTGTCTTTATTCCTGCCTTTGACTCATTCCTTCTGCCTGTGAAGATGCTCAGTCAGCATCTAGAGATATGTGGGTTTAATAATTGGGACCAGAAAATAATTCTCTTTATGTCAGTATTGAAATTAAAAGCAGAGTTTGCCTGTCTTAACTTCTTAAGTAGATTTATAACTCCAAGTTACCAACCATGCCATATACACTTGGAAAAGTTGACTTCATAATTGACAAATTGACCTTTTTCCTTTCATCATTGGAATTTTTTTTTTTTTTTTTTTTGAGACAGGGTCTCACTATGTAGCCCTTGCTATACTGGAATTCACTCTATAGACCAGGTTGACCTCAAACTCACAGAGATCCCTCTGCCTCTGCTCCCAAGAGCTGAGATTAAAGGTATGGGCCACCACACCCAGCCTCTGTCATTGGAATTTTTATTGAGATTGCATTAAACTTGTAAATTATAGGGAGCTGACACCTTGAGGTGATATTGAGCTGTTCCAGCTAAAACAAAAGATGCCTTTTCATTATCAGGTATTTTATGGTCTTATTTTTATTACTATTTACTTAGCATAAAGTAACAGTTTTCATTATAGCATTTTTTATGAATATTTCCTTTTGGATGAGACTCTTTTCTAATCTTCTCTCTTCCCTCCAACACCCTATGCCTATTCTGTTATTGTGTCTTGTGTATCTATTATCATCCACACCCTTTCTTCAAACCCTCTTCTCTGTCTCATGCCCCCTTCCTAGTCTCATGACCTTTAACCACACTCCCATGTAAATATACATAGATAAAAATTACAAGCTAGGATCTGCATGAGAGAGCATGTGTTTTTGCCTTTTGAGATTGGATCAACTCAGTTAATATAATAATTTTGAGACCCATCATTTTTCCTTTTGGATTTATAAAGTTCCATTGTATATATGTACCTCATTTTCTTTATTCATCAGTTGTTGGATGTCTATGTTATTGTGTTTTCTTGCTATTGTAAATAGAGAAACAATGAACATGTTTGTGCTAGTGTCTCCGAGCCAGGATATAGAATGCTTTGGGTGTAAACTGCAGTGGGGCAGCTGGGTCAAATAGTGGTGATACTTCTAATTTTTTGAGAATCTCCACTCTAATTTTACTACTGCTGAACTTTCTACATTTTCACCAGCAGTGAATAAGGGTTCCTCTTTTCCCATATCTTCACTAGCATTAAATGCCTTTTTCCTTCATGGTAACCATTCTGATTGGGGTGAGATGGAATCTCGTAATTACTTTAATTTGTATTTTTCTGATGGCTAAGGATGTTGAGCCTTCTAAAAATATGTATTGGCCATTTGTCATTTGTCTTACTCCTCTCCCTCTTTTTTCTTTCCTTTTTTTAAATTTTGGACTCCAAACATTTCAAACATGTATATAAAGCATTCTGGTTACTTCCTCCTCCTCACTTCCACCTCTGCAAGCCACCCCCCCATTTCCTCCACAGCTCTTTTTATGTATTCATTACTTTTTGTTTTGTGTCTGACAGACTTTGTGAACCTGGATTTGAAACTAGACATTAGAGACTGCTAAGCTCATCATGGGGTACAACTGGATACTGTGCCTTTCCTTCTCCAGCAAGTGACAGTAATTCACGACTGAGTGGTGGGGCCCTGTGAGCACATTCTCTATGCACGGCTAACTGTTGGGTGGACCTGACTTGTATAGACCAATGCAGTGGGCACAACCATTGTGAGTTCGTATTGCCATGGCCTTGCTGTGCTTAGAAGACCTCAGTTTGCAATCCTTTCCTCATCTTTAAGATCATACATTCTTTCAGATTCCTCTTCCAAAATATTTTTTGAACCTTAAAAGGGTGCTGTAAATGTCTTGATTATGGTCATTGCTTTAATCATTCAATATTCTTAGTATCTTGTGGAGCCATGGCTCTCTGCATTCACCTTCACTCACTCCAAAGAAAGGCTTCTCTGATTAAGGGGGAGAGTAGCCTGTGCAAGTGGCTATAAATATAGATATTAGGAAGGTGGCTTGAATCGGTGTCAATTCAGCTAAGTATCAGAAGGTTTCTCCTCCTCCCAGTATCTAAGTCTTCTTCAGTCACAGGTTTTGACCAGATTTATAGCATTAGGTCTGGATTTTCTCTTATGGAGCACACGTCAAATCCGATCAGGAAGTGGTCGGTTATCTCCCACAAGAGTTGTTCCACTGTAACAGGAATTGCTAAACGGTCATATTAATAAAAAACCAGGAGCCAGGTATTGGGGTGAAAGCTGAAAGATCAGAGGAATAGAACAAGCCACAGCCAGCCTCACCTTACCAGCTCCTCAGCCTCCAGAGCTACTTCCTGTATACTCACACTTATATACCTTTCCGTGCCCTGCCATCTCACTTCCTCTCTCCGCCCAGCTACATCACTTCCTCTTTCTGCCCAGCTCTATCACTTCCTGTCTGTCTGTATACACCTCCAGACCTGTATGGTTAACTAGTGCTGGGATTAAGGGCATGTGCCACCACTCCTGGCTCTGTTCCCAGTATGGCCTTGAACTCACAGAGATCCAGATGAATCTCTGTCTCCCAAATGCTAGAATTAAAGCTGTGTGCTACCACTGCCTGACCTCTTTGTTTAATACAGTGGCTGGCTTTTTTCTCTGATCCCCAGGCAAGCTTTAGTTGTTAGAGCACAAATAAAATATCACCACATGCCACTCTTGTACCATTGGGTACATCTTGTCTAACTGGTTGGTTTTATGGTTCACAGAGTCCACAGCTGGGTAAGATCATTGATGGTCTTATTTTCTCAACACACTACATTGTCCTTTCCAGCACCCTGAGAGCTAGTCAGCAGAGAGCAGGCTTGAAGCTCTGGATTTGGCATCCAAGCTGTGTGATACCTTTAGCAGTAGGGTCTTAATCATTAGTTTTGTGGGCAACCAAGAGGAATGCCAAGAACCTGTATCCCATACTTGGTACTAAGGTTTTGTTTAATGGCCCACTGTTCCCAAGAATGGCAATGTCTGGTCTTGGAAAGTATTTGCTAAATCTTTTATGCTTTTAAATTGGGTTACCAGATGGTGGCTTTCATACCTCCCTTGTTTTGATTATTGCTCCCCTCCTTGTTTCCCCACCCTCTGTTTGAACCCATGTGACCAGTGTCCACCCTTTCCATGTTCATTTATGTCCTATTGCCCTCTTCCTGAAGGTGCCCTGTCCCCTGTTCAGTGTCTCCGTTCTGATTTTCTTGTTTCTGGAGGTACTCCTCATTAAAACATGAAATTAAGGAGTGGAAGCTAGGACACACATGGGAAGAAATGCAGCTTTTGTTGTTTTGTATCTTGGTTATTTCTCTCAGTATAAAAATTTCAAGCTCCATATATTTTCATACCAATTTCATGACTTCAGTTTTGTATATAGCTGAATAAAATTCTGTTTTGTATGTATACTCTATTTTCCTTACCCATTCATCTGTTGATGGACAACATTAACAAATGGGGCTGAGAATCCTAGATGTTAACATGTAAAGAACGAAACTAAATCCCTATATCTTACCCTGTACAAAACTCAATTCCAAATGGATTGAAGACCTCAGTGTATGACCTGATATCCTGAAACTGATAGAGAAAATAGTAGGAAGTACCCTTCAATATATAGACAAAGGTAAGGATATTCTGAAAGGTACTCTGGTAGCTCAGGAAATGAGACCAACAGTGCACAAAAAGGATCTAATGAAACCAAAAGGCTTCTGTAGAGCAAAGGTAACTGTTAATTGAGTGAAGAGGTAGCTCACAGAATAGAAAAACTTATTTCCCTGATATATTTTCCTCTGATAGAGGACTAGTAACTAAACAAAACAAAAAAAAAAAAAAAAAAACAAAGACTAAACTCCATGAAAACAAACCAACTTATAAAATATGTGCTTTGGAACTAAACGGAGAGTTCTCAAAAGAAGAAATTCAAATGGCCAGGAAAAGCTTTAAAAAATATTTAACATACTTGATCATGACAAAAATTCAGATTTAAACCACTTATTGATGTCATACCGCCAACGATACAAATGGCAGTTCCTGTTGGTGTGGATGTGGGGAAAGGGAACCTTGAACAGTGCTGGTGAGAGTGAAGCCAGTGTGGCCATTTTAGAAATCATTCTGGAGGCTCCTCCAAAAGCTGGAAATAGAACTACTGTGTGACCCAGCTATACCATCTGGGCACGTGCTCTGAGAAACTTACAGCCTGTTACAGAGGCGCTTGTACATCTGAGTTCATCGCAGCTCTAGTCACGACAGCTGGGAAGCAGGACTGTGGTTTGCTTGCCCCGATTATTGACTGACCACTTTTTGGTGATACGTTTTTGCTGTTCTTTATATATTCTAGCCCCCGTCTGAAGTGGATGACAGGTTTTCTCCAATTCTTCAGGCTGTCTTTTCATTCTGGTGATTGTTTCCTTTGTTCTGTAGACTCTTTTAATTTAATGTGATTCAGTTTGTCAATTCCTGGGGATATTTTTCTGTGTTATTAGCATCCTATTCAAAAAGTTCTTGCCTATGCCTGTATCTTGAAGTATTTTCTCTTAGCAGTTTAAATATTTCAGGTTTTAATTTAAAGTCCTTGATGTGTTTTGAATTGATTTTTGTGTAGGGTGAGAAATAAGGATTTAATTCCATTCCTTATACAATCATTTTTGCCAGTACTATTTGTTAACATTCAACAAAAAAAGCAAACAACACCTCTTTAGTTACATGTAGAAATTCTGATTTTTTTTCTCATTGCATAGAATGAGCTTTTGTTAAGAAAGCAGCAATTTGAAAGCTTATTTGCAGGAGTTGATTTTTAGTCTTGATAATAGTCATGTACACACATACGGACTATACAAACACATCATAAACACAAATACAGGTTGGGGATTTAGCTCAGTGGTAGAGCGCTTGCCTAGCAAGCACAAGGCCCTGGGTTCAATCTTCAGCTCAAAACAAACAAACAAACAAACAAACAAACCAAACACAAATACAAACAAACATTTGGGTAGATTTTTCCCTTCTTTATTTTCAGATATATTCTTTTATTCTGCTTTTGAATTTTCTGAATAGCATATTGTTGATCCCCCTCACATCACAATTATGTGAACTTTTATTTGCCAAAAGTGGTTCTTATGTTTATTGTAATCTTTGATATAGTTGCACTTAACTTCCTTCTTATTTGATGATGATTTACTCAGTATGCTTTTTTTTGAGAATCCCTTGTCCAAGTTCTCTTTCCTTATTCTCTTTCTCTCTTGCATTTCCCCTTCATTCCTCAGTTAATTTAAGATGTATACATTCTTACTTATAAAAATGTAGAAAATACTTTTTAAGGTATAAGAAAAATACTAAGGTTTGTGACTTTGGAGTCAATCAGTGTCTACACTCTATCCTAATTAATTCAGGAAATCTCAACATGATTTTCTCTTTCCTTTGCCTTCTGGTACTTGCGTTAGTCCAGCCAAGCCTTGTGTTGAAGTACTATGGAAGTTAATACCTTGATTTATTTGCCTCAGGTGATAAAAGTTGCAGTGTATCCATATCTCTGTGGGCACACTAACAAATACAGTAGTAGTTAAGTCATTGCCTCTTTTTTGTTTTTTTGATTTTTGTTTTTTGAGACAGATTCTCTCTACACAGCTCTGACTGACCTGGAACTTACAATGTAGACTAGGCTGGCCTCAAACTCACAGAGATCCCTCTACCTCTGCTTCCTGAGTGCCAACCACACCCAGCCAAATCACTTCTTGACTTTACAAATACTGCTTGCCATTTTGCAGCCCTTGTTACCTTTGATTAACTTTACTATGTAGTCGCAGTCTCTCCTTGAAGTTTCTGGTGAGAATTTTGTTCAAACCTGAGTTTATTGCTATTTCAGCTGTATCTTTTCTCCTGTTCAATACTCATTAAGTGTTTTTATACTGATTAAATATTGATCATACAATAACTTTAAAGTCATTCTTACCTTTGCACTGTTACCTCTGTTTCCAGAGTTTTAGTTCCTCTGCCCATGAAACTTTGCTTCTCTTTCATAGTTGCATCCTTGATGATTGTATGAATTGATTTGTGACTTTAGGATTTGTACTCCTGATTTTATTTGAGAAACTGCTGTCAGCTTAATCTGTTTCTGTCAATTGTGCCAAAAAAGCCATGATGTAATTATATTTTGATTAAAATCACACTATTAATAAAAAAGCCATTGTTATAACCTTAGGAATAATTGCATTTTCTGATGACTAAGGATGTTGAATATTTTTTCAAATATTTATTGGCCATTTGTTTTTCCACATTGCACTTTCTATAGATGTTGGCTAATTGAGTCTTTGCTTTGCCCTTGTAACCCAAAGAACACATTCTTACCTGTCTTTCCTGTTTTTATAAAATCAAGTCTCCCCTTACCTTTCTTGGAAAGACTTAGTGTTTTTACTCTGTTCACCATTCTTGTGTATACTTAAATGTTTCTGCTATTTTAATCTAATCGTTTTCTTATAAATTTAGGGTCATTTCTCTCAAATTTTATTCCTAATTACATTATACCATTCAAGATTCCTCAAAATGTCTGATTAGATAATTTTTTCATGATCATGAATTGTTAGTTTTGAAGAATGCAGTTTTAGTCTCTATGTCACATTTGGAGTGGGCAGGAAACTAAAGAACATATTTAGTGTTTTCATTTTAAATTAATTGTTATAGTTGGCATACAAGTAATGGGCTTCATTGTGGCCTTTCATTTGTCTGTATCATTGTATTTTTTTCTTATTTACCCTGACCACTACTCTCCCCTACAATTTCAATGTACAGCTTTCTCCCTGTAAGTGGTCTTCCCTCTGCTTTCATGTGTGTGTATAAGCAAATCTAGATTCTGCTTATGAGGGAAAATATTCGATATTGTGTTTTCTTCTTCCTTTACATGCCCTCCCCCCCTCCCCACCACTGCCACATTTATCCCCTTTCTGTAGCTGGAGTTATCTCGAGTTCTGCCCAGGCCTGTAGCCACTCAGTTCCAAATAAACACACAGACGCTTATATTATTTAAACTGTTTGGCCTAATGGCTCAGGCTTCTTGCTATATAGTTCCTATATCTTAAATTAACCCATTTCTATTAATCTGTAAGTTGCCACGTGGCTTGTGGCTTACCAGTAATTTACATCTTACTTCTCATGGCAGTGGCAGCTGCCAGCGTCTCCTGACTCAGCCCTCCACTTTCCAGAGTTCTCTTCTCTGCTTGTCCTGCCTGTACTTCCTGCCAGGCTACTGGCTAATCAGCATTTTATTTGTCAACCAATCAGAGCAACACATTCACAGCATACAGAACATATCCACAGCATTTCCCTTTTCTTTTTCTTCAAAAGGGAAGGTTTTAACTATAACATAGTAAAATTACATATAATAAAATTTATCAATCAAGAATTACAGTTACAATATCTAGTCTATTTATAATATCTAGTCTATTTGTATTTGGAAAAATTAAAGAAGATATCCTATCTATCCTATATTTGTGAGTATAAGGTTTTATATCTAACTTATATTTTATCATAACTAAGGAAATTATAACTATCTAGTTTTCAACTACATCAAACACCTCATAAGGATATAACATTACCTAAGTAAACAGGAAGAACATTGTAAGCAACTTCCAAAAATCCAGATTGACAGAGACAGCTGGCTGCCTGGACAGTCATCCAAATTTCTTCTGCAATGTTGGGACATCCATTTTTCCGCCTACAGGCGTAAAGTCTCTCAGTCATTTCTCTCGGTGTCCTGTAGAATGTCTCGTAGTTTCCTCTGTGAAGTAGGAACCTGAAGGACCAGTTCGCCAATCAAAGTTTAGTGGTCACCTTTCTATGGCTCCTGCATGTCCAGTCAATCAAGCAGTCCAGGCAAGAAAAGATTTTTGCCCAAGTGGCTATTTTTGCCAAGAAGAAGATAAACTCCATATAGAGTGTCTTTGATGTTCATCCTCCTCTCTGAAGTAAATCAGTGCTGCCAAGAGCAGACATGTCTCACTGTCCAGAAAGTCTAAATTTTTAAAACATTTTAAATTTCATATTTTGCAGGTCTTAGAAGTGTTTGAAGACTACCTATCTGTTTGAAATATATCTGTATATACCTAGAAAATTAAACTAACATGACTATAAGTTTGATTATCATAGAATACTAATTATTAATCTGTATTTTTTAATTATCCACTACAATCTAAATGAGGTATGTAAACATAATACCTCAAGCGAAAATAGAAATATATATACAGTATAACAAAATTAAGTTTAAACTTGTATCAATAAACTAAAATCCATAGCAATGTAAAACATTTCTAAACAAGTTGTTGCTCTTTAAAAGTAGGTTACCCTTTCATCCTATCATATGTATATCATATTACCTTTTCTTCTTTAGAAAGATATTGTATTTATAATCAGTCTGCTTTAAATAAAAATATTGGTTTTGCTCTGTCCCATACCAGAGGGCTCTTCTGATATGGGACAGAAATCTCTCAACCTTTTCTTTTAGCAATACGCTTGGGTTTAGAGAAGGAGTGAGCCAATTCCATCGCCAAAGCCAGCTTGGTATATTTGGGAATTCGGGCGTAGCTTCTCATACTACTTCCTGCTAGAAGAGGGAGAGGGTGCTGTATTCTTATGGGGACACAAAGAAAATTTTAGGATTATGGAGTAATCCATGAGGCTGTATTGTCTGAGCCAGTTGCTTTGAAACCGTTCTGGAAGTTGAATCATTTGGGTCATAGTGTCATTGGAGACCTTTCAGGGTTTCTTGGCTGGTCAAACCTGATGTATCTTAATCTGGAACAAATTCATAGCCTCTTGCTTTCTGTAGAAACAAAATCAGAGCCTCCTTCCCAAAGCAACATATCCTTAGATCCAAATTTTGAAGTCAAGGTACCTTTAAAATATACATATTTGTTTAGCTGAGCAGTTTTTACAATCAAATGTCTTTCTGCAGTTAAAAATATCAAAGACAGCACAATCCAGATTCTCTGTGTAATATCCATCTTTATGTGGCTTATTTTTATATTACTTTTACTTTCTCTAAATACTTAATTTTTTTATAACTATTTCTTTATATAACTGCATATATTACTTTTTTCTCTCTTCCAAGCCTACATACATACATTTTTACACACATTGTAAACCGTTTAGAGGTTTATCCCATCTGAATCTGTCTTATTGTGAATCTATTGCTTTAAACTGCAGTGGTTAGTACTAATGGGTTAGACTCTGCCCACTTCAGCTTTCCAACATGGCGGTGGTACGTTTACTGCCAGCTCTGGGTCTAGAAGCCATGTATATCATCAACTCTTAGAAGCAGTGGGTCTGTGCTTCTATCAAAGCAGCCTGTAGCCCAGAAACCTCTTTTTTTTTTTTTTTTTTTTTTGGTCTGTACTAGCAAAGGCTAAATCTAGCATGCAGGGCAATGTGTGGCTTGCAGATGCCTCACTCCTGCCATGCTGTAGGTCAAGCCCTCACACCACAAACCTGCCATAGGGTTTGCTCAAGCCCACAGGCTGTGGCTAACTTGGGAGAGACAACTAGGAAGCTGTTTTTAGCTTCATTTTAAAATCTTCTTTCTCAGGTTTTAGGTGGAAACTCTAGGTGTTGGGCACCATTTTTAGCTGGAGTTGTCTCCAGTCCTGCCCAGGCCCACATCCACTCAGATCTAAATAAACACACAGACACTTAGCTTATATTAATTAAACTGTTTGGCCTAATGGCTCAGGCTTCTTGCTATCTAGTTCCTATGTCTTAAATTAACCCATTTCTATTAATCTGTAAGTTGCCACATGGTTTGTGGCTTAATAGTACTTTACATCTTACTTCTCATGGTGGTGGCGGCTGGCAGTATCTCCTGACTCAGCCCTCCACTTCCCAGAATTCTCTTTTCTTCTTGTCCTGCCTGTACTTCCTGCCAGGCTACTGGCCAATCAGCATTTTATTTATCAACCCATCAGAGCAACACATTCACAGCATACAGAACATATCCACAGTACCTTTCCTCCCTCACCATAGTCTCTCTTCTTTTATGACATCTGTATATGTCTTATATATGAATTTACACACACCTCACACACAGATATAAATAGGTGTGTCCATATATGACAGAAAACATGGTCCATGTATTTCTGAGTCTGACTTGTGGTGCTTGTGTTATTGTTATTTTTACATAACTTTATCATGTTAGTGATAATCTCTATCAATTTTCCTGAGGATGATATTAATTTCATCTTCATTATGGCTGAATAAAATTCCCTGTGTGTATAAACCATAGTTTCATTAAATTAATCTGCTGCTGATGCTCTTGGTGAGTTGCATGTCTTGTATATTTTGAGTTCCTCACTTCTATAGTAAAATCACTAAGTTATTCTCTCACTAGCAGTGTATCATTGTGGTCAGATAGCATCTCAATGTTGTTTTAATTTTCATTTTCTTGATAGCTAAGGATGTTGAACAATTTCCAGAGACTGGCCATTTGTATTTCTACATTGGAGAACGTTTCTATTTATTAATCTATTTATTGACTAGATGATTTTTCATGTCTAATTTCTTGAGACCTTTATTATCTGTGTTAATCTTCATGACATATCCAGTTGGCAAAGATTTTCTCCCATTCTGTAGGCCATCTCTCCATGCTGATGCTTGTCTCCTCTGCAGTGCAGACATACTTGATTTCATGTGCTCTCATTGGTCAGTCCTTAATGTTTTTTCTGACCTATTAGAATCAAGATTAGAACGACCAGTTACCTCTAAATAGTGTACTTTATCTATTTGATTTATTGCTAAACTATGTTGGAGGAGTATTTTTTTGTGAGTGAATATTGTATAGAGTCATGATTTACCATAAAAGTAACACAGTATTCCCAGAATTATCCATTGTACAATTTATGTTTTAACTGCAGCTTTGTTATAACTAGAAAGTCATAGATAAGATGGCCATTCTAATAAAACTTTGTGGATAGTAAAATGTGAGTTTTGTACAACTTTCATGTCTTTTGTTTCCTTCCCAACTATTGAAACAAGGTAACAGTTATTCTACATACATGGGGTGGGCTATGTTTGACCTGTGTATAATAGTTTATTAATGTCTAACTTAGAAGATTATGCCATAATATAGAAGATGTTCATATCACATTGAATGTGAGTACACATATCATAAAACATGTATATTGAGTGTGATAACATCTATATAAAAAAATCAGTTTCCAGCAAGACAGCTTTGGGGAATGCTATATCAAAATATTTACAGTGCTCCCTTGGTTAGATTATGGGTAAATTTAATCCTACATGTGTTTGTTTTGTATGTTCTGAATTTGTACTATGACTGTTTATTGCATTGTTTTAAAAATATCAGAAAAAGTTATTTATGCAGTGTCAGCAATTGGTACATTGATACAATCTGTTTTGTTTTCCCTGTTTTCTGTTCAGCCAACAAGTCCCAAGTTTGGAAAAGCTGACTCATATGAAAAACTGGAAAAGCTAGGGGAAGGATCTTATGCAACAGTGTACAAAGGGAAAAGCAAGTAAGTTAAATGTTTTAAAGAATGTGTCATATGTTCAGGGTATCTGTGCTCTGACTATTAAATAACAGCATATTTAAATTACTCAAATTTACTACATAATAGATTTTCCTGCTGTTTGGTTTCCTGACTCCTGTGAATCTGCTTCAAACAAATCTAAAAGCAAATGGAAATTGTTTTCCTGAGGCAAATGGCTCTGCAGACTTCTCTAACTTAGCTTACTATTTCTCAATGGAGTTAGAAACCCCAAATGGGAATTATTTTCCAGGTGAATGAAGTCGTTAATTTCTCATGGTGGTTTAGTGTTTATTATTATTTTTTCCATTTTTCCCATTTATTGAAAATAGGTTCTTTTCTCATACAATATATACTGCCTATATATACTCATGAGACCCACAGAAATACTGAGTTAAAAAACTATAATATATACACAGAGAACCTGGTGCAGACCCACATTGGCCCTGTGCCCACTGCCTCAGTCTCTGAGAGCTCAGGTGTGCCTTGCTTAGTTGATTCAGCAGACCTTTTTCTCCTGGTGGTCTTCATCCTCCCTTGCCTCTTTTTCCTGGGGTTTCCCTGAGCTCTGAGGGGAAGGATTAAATGGAGACATTGCATTTAGACTTTCTCTCCAATAATGTCTGCCTGGGGGTCCCTGATCCTGTTCCCTTCTGCTGTCAGAGGAAGCATCTCTGTTGATGACTGAATAATGCACTGATCTGTGAGTATGGCAGCATGTCATTTTATTGTTTGTTGTTTGTTAGTTTAGACCAGCAGTGTTTGGTTTTACCCTAGGTCTCTGGTTCTTGGTCACCCACGCAGTGACAGTTATGGGGTCTATCTAGTGAAGTCGGCCTTAGTCAAATCAGACATTGGTTGGTTACTCCCACGGGTTCTGTACCACTGTTACCCTAGCACATAAGGACAGATTGTAGGTCAAAGGTTTTATGTCAGGGTTGGTATTTATGTTTCTCTTTTGCTAGCCTGTAGAGTACCTTCCTGCATCAAAGACATCAAAGAATGTGGAATGAAGGCTCCATATAGGCACCAGCTGGACCTCTTCATGTTCAATAAGTTGTGTGGATGTTGTCCTCAGCAATGATGCCCCACTGTCCGATTGCAGAGAGTAATATATTATTATCTTAGCATCACCCTGGGTTGTTTGAAGATTTTCATGTGATTCCCTTAGCCAGTAAGTCATTTGACTGCAACCTAGTCCCTGTACTGGAAGAGGTGGCCTTATTCCTTATTCCTTATTCTCCATTATTAGGAGACCTCATTAGGATCACCTTCATATATTTTAGGAAGTTTCACTGCACTGGGTTTCCATACCCTCCCTCAAAGCCCCAGTTTCAGCTGTTTCTCTCTGCATTCCCTCCCACCCTCCTCCCTCCCCTCCCTCTTCCTATCTGATCCTCCTGTTCCTGCCCCACTGGTAAAATCTATTCTATTTGTCCCTCCCAGGGAAATCCATGTGTTCACCCTAGACTCTTTCTGTATGCCTGACCTTTCTGGGTCTACAGACTGGAGTGTGGTTATCATATACTTAATGGCTAATCTCCACATAGAAGAAAATATATAACGAATTTGCTTTTCTGGGTCTGGGTGACCTCATTCAGGATGATTTTTTTTTTTAGTTCCATCCATTTGCCTTGAAATTTCATGATGTCTTTTCTTTCTTTCTTCCTCCCTCCCTCCCTCCCTCCCTCCCTCCCTCCCTCCCTCCCTCCCTCCCTCCCTCCCTTTCTTTCTTTCTTTTTTTTTCCTTTGGTTTTTTGAGACAGCATTTCAATGTGTAGCTTTATGCCTTTTCTGGAACTCACTCTGTAGCCCAGGCTGGCCTGGAACTCACAGAGATCGCCTGGCTCTGCCTCCCAAGTGCTGGGATTAAAGGCATGTGCCACCACTGCCCGGCTAAAACTTTTTTGTTTGTTTGGTTTTTTGTTTGTTTGTTTTCGAGACAGGGTTTTGATGTGTAGTTTTGGTGCCTGCCCTAGATCTCACTCTGTAGCCCAGGCTGGCCTGGAACTCACAGAGATCTGCCTGGCTCTGCCTCCCTAGTGTTGGGACTAAAGGCGTGTGCCACCGCCGGGCATGATGTCATTATTTTACCAGCTGAGTAATACTCCATTGTATAAAATGTTCCACATTTTATCCATTCTGATGTTGAGGGACATCTAGGGTTTAGAAAAAGTATAAGTGATCTAAATCCAAACATACTGTCACTGTTGCATCCTCTTGTATTAAACATTTATTCCACTTTCCCCAAGTCACTTGCTTTAAAACTGTGAACTCTCTTTCCTTTCCTTGTACTTGTCTACTTTGGCCTGTGCTTGCACCCAGAGAAGCATCTCTTTCCCTCTTTCCCACAGTGCTCTTCCTCCATTGCTTTCTTGAGAGTAAAGGACAGACTTTTTTTTTTTTTTTTTTTTTTTTTTGAGTCAGTGACTTTATTAGGATAAGTTACAGGTTTGGGCGATAGATATTTGCTTTTGTTAAGGAACAAGGGTGCGTCAAAGGCAGCTCTATGACCGTCAGCCCCATTTCCCCCAGCCTAGGTGACTCCCGAAAGCTGCCTCCCTGGAGGTCTCCGGCAGACTTGTGGTCAGCTGAACAGCTCAGCTCTTCTTCTGCCCGAGGACTGTTACTGCTTTCATCAACTGTGGAGGAGCCTGGTGAAACAGTGTTTGTTTGAGGAACTTCTGAAGACTCGTGGGTGCTTGAACTGAGTCTTGTGAAACTGCCTCTCCATCCAGAAGAGAATGTTTCAATTTGGATGAGTTCTCTATACAAATATCAATGACTGAATAATGATACTATATTTTCTCAGATATCACAGAATGCTTTTAGTCATTTTATATTACATTTTTTTTGTTTTATTTTATTGAAATTTTTTTCATATAATATAATTTGATTATTCCTCCCCCTACTTTTATTCCTCCCAAGTCCTCTCCACCTTCCCTTCCATTTGGATCTACTCCCTTTCTATTTCTCATCAGAAAATAAATAGGCTTCTAAGAGCTAGTTAAATAAAATATAAGATATATCCCACCCCAAACCAACAGCAACAACAACAAAAAAGCAAAAACAAAAAAACAAACACCCACACCGGAATAGGACAAAACAGTAGTAGAAGAGCCCAAGAAAAAGCACAAGAAACAAATATAGGCACAGGGACCCACTCATTAACACACTAAAGAATCCCATAAAACTCCAAATCAGAAGCCATAATATATACATAAGGACCTGTAGGATTGAAAAAGAAAAAGAAAAAAGATCTTTTTTTTTTTTTTTTTTTGGTTTTTCGAGACAGGGTTTCTCTGTGTAGCTTTGTGCCTTTTCCTGGAACTCACTTGGTAGCCCAGGCTGGCCTCGAACTCACAGAGATCCGCCTGGCTCTGCCTCCCGAGTGCTGGGATTAAAGGCGTGCGCCACCACCGCCCGGCTAAGAAAAAAGATCTTAAAAGATAAAATTAAATCAAAAGAAAGGAAGGGAGGGAGGAAGAGAGAGAGAGCGAGAGCATGAGCCTCTGGAAAAAGATGGCCTAAGTTAGTTTTTCTGTTGGCTATCTGCTATTGAGCAGTAGGCCTACCCTTAAGAGTGCTTTGTCTCCCCACTGAGATTCCCATGGAGAAAACTAAGTTTTCATTCATAAGTGGTTATAAATTGGAGATTGCTTCTGGCTTAGGGATGGGGGAGTGTGTCCACTTCTCCTTTAAGCTCTGGGATCCCATCTGGTGCAGACCTGTTTAGGCCGTGTGCATGCTGTCTCAGTCTCTGAGTTCATGTGTCCTCGATCTCGTTGATTTAGGGGGCTTTACTTTCTTGCTGTCCTCCATCACCTCTGGGTCTTACATTTTTTCTGCCTCCTCTTCTGTGGGGTTCCCTGAGCCCCGAGAAGAGGGATTTGATGGAGACATCTATTTTAGGGTGGTATGTTCTATGGTCTCTCACTTTCTGCAAAATGTCTCTATATTTATTCTCATCTGCTGCAGGAAGAAACTTCTCTGGTTCTCTGGTGATGATTGAGCCAGATGCTGATGTTTGGGGATAGCAGAATGCCATTTGGAGTCATTTTATTGCTACTTTTTTTTTTTTTTTTAAGAATAATAATATTCAGTTTTACCCTAGGTCCCTGGGCTATCTAGTCTCTGGTTTTCGGTCACCCAAAGCAGTGTAAGGTGTGGGTTACATCTTGTGGGGTGAGCCTTCAGTAAAATCACATATCGTTTTGTCACTCCCACAAGCTTTGTGCCACAATTGCATGAGCATATCTTGTAGACAGGGCATCATAGTAGAATGAAGATTTGTAGCTGGGTTGGTGTTTACATTTCTTCTGTGGTAGTGTGCAGAGTACCTTCCTATACCCAAGATGCTTGCCTATAGTCATGAAGGTGCTAGGTAGGCACCATCTAGACTTTTCCATGTTCAATGAGTTGTGTAAGTGTTGTTTTTCAGGAAAGGGGCTGTGCTATCAGTTTGTGGAGAGCAGCTTATAATTTTAGCAACAGCCTGGGTTGTTCGGGGGTTCTGATGGGACCCCTTTGACCAGACCAACAGCTTAATTAGATGTAATTCATTCCTAGATGGCCAGTCGGGGCTATGTACCACCCATTATTTGGTGTTTTCATTTAGATTGCTTTCGTGTATATATATATGGTAGTTTAAAAGAACATGCCCCCATAGGCCCATAGGGAGTGACACTATTAGGAGGTGTGGTGTTGTTGGAGGAAGTGTGTCTCAGTCTCTTCCTGCTGTATTTGGATCTGCATATAGAACTCCCAGCTACTTCTCCAGCATTCCGTGTGCCTGTGTGCCACCATGCTTCCCACCATGATGACAATGGACTAAGCCTTTGAACTGTAAGACAGCCCCAATTAAATGTTTTCCTTTGTAAGAGTTGCTGTCATCCTGTCTCTTCCCAGGAGTAGCACCCCTAACCATGAGAACGTATATATTTTAGAAAGCTTTGGCTGTATTAGGTTTCCATACTACCCCTCACATGGCCATTAGTTGTAGCTGTCTCTCCCTGTATTCCATCCCTCCCTCCCCTCCCCTTCGCTGCTTGATTCTCCTGTTCCAGCCTGCCCATCTATCCATAACTATATATTTTTATCTCCCTCTCCTAATAAGATCTATTTATTTCCCCAGTTCCTTGCTCTATACTTAACCTCCGGCTCTATGGAGTATAGCTTGCTTATCATTGACTTAGCAGCTAATAAAAGTGAATACATACCATATTTGTTTTTCTGAGGGTGTGTAACTTCACTTAGTGTGATTTTTTTTCTGGTTCCATCCATGTACCTGCAACTTTCGTTTTTTTAGATGGCTGAGTTATACTTATTGTGTAAATGTACCATATTTTCTCTATCAAGTCCTCTGTTGAGTGACATCTATGTTGTTTTCAATTTCTGGCTACTATGAATAGAGCAGAAATGCACATGGTTGACCAAATGTGTCTTTGGTAGGATGAAGTGTCCTTTGGATATATATGCTTAAGAGTAGTGTACCTAGATATTTGAGGTGATTCAAGTCCCCTGTCCCTAAGGGACTGCCATACTGATTTCCACAGTGGGAGTGCAAACTTGTGCACTTTTCCATAGTGGCTGTTCACGTTTGCACTCCATCCTTGCTGTGTTATTGAGCTGTCACTTGGGTAATTTTTTTTTTCGTACCCATTTTGGCAGACATAAGATGAAATCTGAACATAGTTTTGATATGCATTTTCCTGAAGGCTAAGGATGTTGAACATTTCTTTAAGTGTTTCTAAGCCATTTGAGTTCCCTTTTGAGAATTCTGTTTGGATCTGTACCCCATTTTTGATTAGGTTGCTCTCTTAATTTCTAGTTTCTTGACTCTTTTCTGTATTTTGGATATTAGCCCTTGTGTGGCTGGTTTTCTGTGTCAACTTGACACAAGCTAGAGTCATTGGAGAGGAAGAGCCTCAGTTGCAGAAATGCCTCTATAGGATCCATCATTTTCTCAATTAGTGATTAATGGGGAAGGGCCCAGCCCATTGTGGGTGGTGCCATCTCTAGGTAGTGGTCTTGGGTTTTATAAAAAAGCAGGCTGAGCAAACTAGGCAAAGCGCATCAGCCTTCGGGATCCTGCCTCCAGGTTCCTGCCCTGTTTGAGTTCCTGTCCTGACTTCCTTCAGTGATGAACAGCAATGTGCAAGCATAAGCTGAATAAACTCTTTCCTCCCCAACCTGCTTTTTGGTCACGGTGTTTCATTGCAGTGATAGAATCCCTAAGACAGCCCTCTATTGGATGTGTAGTTGGCAAACATCTTTTCCCATTCTGTAGGCTGCTGTTTTGTCTGAGTGATGGTGTCCTTTGCCTTGCAGAAACTTTTAAGTTTTGTGCTGTCCTATTTATCAATTATTGATCTTAGTGCCTGTGTTAATGGCTTTCTGTCTAGAAGTCTTTTCCTCTGCTAATGAGTTCAAGGATATTCCTTATTTTCTCCTCTCTATAGTTCATTGTATATGATTTTATGTTGAGTTCTTTGGTCTATTTGGAGTTGAATTTTGCACAGGGTGAAAAAGACTCACCCATTTTGAATCTTTTACATACAGCTTTTGTTGGGTCTCTTTGTGGTTTGGATATCAGAGTAACTGTGGCCTCACACAATGAATTGGGCAGTGTTCCTTCTGTTTCTATATTGTGGAATAATTTGAGGAGTATTGACGTTAACTATTCTTTGAAAGTATGGTAGAAATCTATGCCAAAGCCATCTGGTCCTTGAGTTTTTTTGTTTGGGAGAATTTTATCAACTGTTCTATTTCACTAGGAGTTATAGGTCTGTTTAAATTGCTTATCTGATCTTGATTTAACTTTTGTAGGTGGTATGTATCTAGAACACTATTCTTTTCTTTTAGATTTTTCAATTTGCTGGAGCACAGGTTTTTCCAGATTTGGATTTTTAAAAAACCTCCTAGACGTATTTCTGAGGATTCTTTCTCCCACACTTTCCCATCTCTGAATGCAGGGAGCAACTGTATTTAGTGACAAGAAGCTTGTAAGGAAGCTTCTGTTTTAGGAATAACTCAAGACAAAAGCCTTGTTTCACCTTAATAATTTTACCAAATGATACTGAAAATAATTTTGCAAACCATCCCTGTTGTAACATCTTTATGAAATCTATGACAGAAAATTGAAGCAGAACATGTAATGGAAAAATTTGATTTATGTCTAATTTGGGATATAGAGAGAGCCCATTTTTCTTCAGAGCTTTTGAAGAAAGAATATTACACATTCCTTATAAAGATTATGTGCTAAGAAACACAGAAATATCCTATTAAAAGTAGTAATTGTGTTAACTGTGAGTGCTACTAGAGGGTTTATTTTTTCAGTATGGCATCAACATGATAGGTCATCGAAAAAAAGTAGAGCCAGATAACTATACTATGTTTTAAAAGATTTATTTTCTAATGTATACAGTATTCTATCTGCATGTATGCTTGCAGACCAGAAGAAGGGCCAGATCTTATTACAGATGGTTGTGAGCCACCATGTGGTTGCTGGGAATTGAACTCAGGACCTGTGGAAGAGCAGCCAGTGCTCTTAACTGCTGATCTCTCCAGCCCCAGATAATAATACTATTAATGATATAAGCAGCTTGGGAGCATGGATGGCTAGAATAATGCTTTGAATGCTGAAGCTAATGTTTACAGAGGTTGCATTCCAAGATTTGTATCTTTCCTAAAGAGAATTAGTAGTCATGTAAAAACGACTTGTACATTTAAGATTAATAATGTGATGCTAACTTGCCATTATGCAGCAATTATTCGGTGTAAACCACACTACCTGTTTTTACCTCATTTAACTCTTGCAGTGACCTACATGATAGAGGCGTCACAATCATCCCCATCTCACCCATCAGCAGCCTTGTTGCATGGACTTTCATCAACTTTTCCTGCTCACACATGTAGTTAGTAGCAACACATGTTTAGCTCATGTCTTTTTGGCTGTACTACATTTCCCCCTAATCACTACGCCATTCCTTCTTATTATACAAGCTGTAAAGCCTTGGAAAGATTTGGTCCTTGTTGAATAATCCAGATGGTTCTCACATATGCTGTGACTTGTTTCAATTGTGATTCAGACAAAAGCAAACATCCTATTTGATGATAAGGAAGCAAACCAAGAACTTAGAACTGCCTGCCACAAAAAAAGTGCGTTCAGCGAATGTGCAGGTTCATAACCATTGAATGTTTAACGTGCAGATTTACTTGAAAATCCTGGAGAGTGTTGAACATTTTTCCATTTATTGTTCCTGGATATGAAAAGAGACTTCCCCAGTACCTTTACTTTTTGAGAAAGATGATTCTGGACAATTGATAGCTTTCATTCCAGTAGGTTTTTGTTGTTTTTTGATTTTTGTTTTTCGAGACAGTTTTTCTCTGTGTAGCTTTTGATCCTGTCCTGGAACTCACTCTGTAGCCCAGGCTGGCCTTAAACTCACAGAGATCTGCCTGCCTCTACCTCCCGAGTGCAGGGATTAAAGGCGTGAGCCATCACCGCCCAGCTCATTCCAATAGTTTTAAAATGATCTTGTCAGCATTTCTTCAGAAGTCTCAAGCCTGCTGGTCACATGCAGATTTTTATTTCCTTCAGCAGGAGATGAATACCATTGCCCACTCACCAGATTTAAGAAATGATAGGCTGTCTGGACTTTCTTCCTTTTGGGTATCAAGGTCTGGATAAGACAACAGCTATGCACTTGCCCTACAGAAGAATATGAGAGTTTGTTTGGTACATTCCTAGAGTGAAGCATAATTACAGGAGCCTTTCAAACCATGGGAGCTTGTTTCTCTTCAACATTCTCTAGTAAATGTCAGCATCCCTTTCTCTATCTTGAGACATTTTGTTTAGCATCCTCTTCAGTTTTTCATTATCTTCCCAAAAAGCTGCTTGGACTTTGAGATTTCTGTGATTCCCTATTTGTATTTCACACACATGTTCATTGTATTGATGTATCGGTGTCATGTTTAGAGTTTATCACCACCTGGCCAGGGCTGGCAAAACAAAGAACCACAAATTCGGTGGTTAAATATCAGAATTTTGTTGTACTACAGTTCCGGAGCTGGAAGTGAAAGGTCTAGCTATTGTTGCGGTAGGGCCCGCGCTACCACCACCCATTCACCATGTCCAAGCAAGGGATTAAAAAATAGAGACAAGAAACAGTGGGTCATTCGCCACAGCAGAATGCCGAAAGCCATTTATTGAAGGAGGGAGGAAACCTTAAATACAGGCTTACAGCACAATGGAGGAACCCCACAGGGCAGAAGTTCGCTACCCAATGTTCTACATTCTTGAATCTAAGCTGTTTACACCAAATACAGGATACACAAACAAGGAGCCTCTGATGAGCATTCAGGAAGAAGGAAACCTGCAGGGAATCAGCATAGGGAGGACAACTGGTCAAGGTCAGCAAGCAGGCAACAGTTTACTCAGTATGGGGAGCCAGGGCCCTACAACTAGTTTTCCAGTATCAAGGTTTAAATTTCCTCTTATTTAACAGGCCTTCATGCCAACCAGAGATCTGGTACCACCAAAGTATGAGTGCTGCTATTGCATCCTTATGGGACCGTGCTGACATCCTGGTCATTGTTGTATTTCATAGGCACCATAGCTTGGTAGGACTGTTGGTTGTATCCCTCCTTGGAAGCTTGCCATGTACCTTCTGGTGCCATGAAAGCTAGTACTCAGGTAGGAAGCTTTCAGGTCAGATCAAGCTCAGGTCCTCTGGGCCCTGTGTCTGAGATGCATGGTGTCTTCAGCAATAGACTAATTTTCCACTTCTGTGGGGCATCCAAGGATGTTATCAATAGCATATAATGTTTTGGGAGTCTCTTGGACAACTTTGACCAACAATTCAAAAGATGGCTCCTTATGCCGAGTTCTGGGGCTTGTTAAGATATTCTGTGGCTCTTGTCGGGGGTAGACAATGCATCTTCTTTTTTAAAGCTCTGAACTTAACCATTTTTCTCTTTTATTGAAAATAGATTCTTTTCTCATACAGTATATCCTGATTACAGTTGTCCTCCTTCTATTCCTCCCAGCCTGTTCCTCCATCCAGATTCACTCCCTTTCTGTCTCACTAGAAAAGAACAGGTATTTAAGGGATAATAACAAAATGTAATAAAGTAAAATATAATAAGAAAAAACAAAACCCACTATATCGAAGTTGGCCAAGTCAAACCAACAGAAGGAAAGGAACCCAAGAGTAGGCACAAGAATCAGAGACCCATTTGTTCAGACTCTCAGGAGTCTATAAGAATACTAAGCTGGAAGCTGTACTACATTATGTGGAAGACTTGGTGCAGACCAGAGTCAGCTCTGTGCTTGCTGCTTCAGTCTGTGTGAGCTCCTATGAGCCTTGCTCAGTTGATTCAGAGGGCCTTGTTCTCCTGATGTCCTCCATCTCCTCTGGCCCTTCCACTTTACCCCCTCCTTTCTGTGGATTTCCCTGACCCTGAGAGGAGGCATTTGATGGAGACATCCCATTTAGAGCTGAGTATTCCAAGGTCTCTCCTCCCACTCCCCCTCTGTAATGTCTGGCTGCGTGTCTCTGTATTTTGACCTTACCATGTTTAATTAGGTTTTTAAGTCAAGGCCTCACTGCTTAGTCTAGGCTGCTCTGGAACTTGCTATGTGGACCAGGCTGCCCTTGAACTTTCAGTATTCCTTGTGGCCTTTTGCTCCCAAATGCTATGGATTTCAGGTGTGCACCACTTTCCTGGGCCAGGACTCATTAATATATATTTTAAAATATTTGTTCATTTATTTTTGTGTGGCTGTGGTGTGTATGTGGAGGAGAACTTGTGGGAGGTAGTTCACTCTTTCTACCATGCGGGTCCTGAGATTAAACTCAGTCAGGCGTGGTGGCTATGGACTTTACCCACTATTTTGGTAGTCCATGTTAATATTTTTAGAGTTTATTCTACCAATGTTTGTTGTGTTTATTTATAATTATCCCCCTCAGTGTTGCATTAGTTAACTTACTCACTGCTATGGCAAAATAACTGAGAAAAGCAACTTGAGGAAGCTCACAGCTTGAGGGGATTCAGCCACAGGCAGCCATGGCAGGAACTGGTCACGTGGTGACAGTCAGGAAGCTGGGAGCTGTGAATGCTGGTGCTTAGCCTGCTTTATTTTATTTTATTTTATTTTATTTTATTTTATTTTATTTTATTTTATTTTATTTTATTTTATTTTATTTTATTTTATTTTAACTTAGTCTTGGACGTAAGCCCATGGGGTGCTGCTGTCCACATTCTGGGTGGGCCTTTCCTTCTCAGAAAGACTCTCAGGCATACTTACTTACCCAGAGCTGTGCCTTTTAGGCAATTCCAAGTCCAGTCAAGCTGATGCTGAAAGTAATGGTATAGGAGGAAAGGACTAGATGTGGATTTGCCCTTAGGAAACTTAATATCATCATCACCACCACCATCGTAGTTCTTTGACATTTTCATACATGTGAATAATATATTCTCATTATTTTCTCCCCAAACGTCTCACCTCCTCTGATTCCCTAAGATACCCTTCTCCCCATCCTGCCAGTCACTTTCCTAGAGGCATTACTTCTGATTTTGTTTTGTAACCAATTTGGTTTAGCCACTAGAAAAAGAGACTTCTTTGATCGAGACTGAGAGGAGTATTTGTCTATGTGTATGAAGATAAATACTCATTCAGAAGACAGTTTGACATTGTGTCCGTTTAGCTGAGAAACAGAACTAAGTCCTTCTGCAAGGCCTAGGGCCTCCCCGGCCATGGGATTTTGAGTGGGTGTAAGGTAATAGGCATGGGTTTATATTTGTGGAGTGGGCCTCATGTCTATTTAGAGCAATTGCTTATCCCCACAACAGTCATGCTACTGCTGCAACAGGAGACCACATCTTGCCTGGCTGGTGGGTGTCACAGCTCCTAGGATTCATATCCCGGGACACCAGCTGATGCTGTTGAGGATAAAGCTGCCAGCTCTTCCGTTCCATCCTGATTGCTTTGTGGCACAGCCAAGGTGTGGGGTGTCTTCTCATCTTGGGGTGTGTGACTTTTCAGAGAAATGGCAAGAGTCTGTATGACTTTGTGGCTTCTAGAGCCTCCCTGACCGGCAGTGCACGATGAGGTATACCGTACTTCTCCATCAGCCTTTCGTTTAGTGCCTGATGGGTTTAGGATGGAACTTGATCTTGAAGAGAGATGGTACAGGTGCATCAGTTATTTTATATAAGGTGAGATTTCCATGTCCTGTATAAACTAGCATTTAGTTAGACAGGTCTAGCTAAACTGGTGTGGTATTTCACAAGGGAAAAAGAGAAAGGATATTGTTGACTGCAGAATTTGAAATGTGAAGCCACAGCTTCCGTGATGGCAAACCAAGCCTGCCTCATCACCGTGTTCCTTGTGGGATTCCTCATGGTTCCCTTTTGTGGCCGATCTCAACTCCCCATGAAAATACAAGATTTTAATTTTTTTGTATTATGCCTAAATTTGTTGAACCCCGAGGGTCTCAAAATAAAAGCAAATGGATTTACTTTGATATTGTGCAGATTTTGACTAAGCAAAAGTAATTGAGTATTAAGGTGGAATTTGTTTTAAGCTAAGCAGTATAGTTTGGAAGGATTGGTGTGGCTTGTGTGGGTACCCATGAATGCCTGGTTATTGTAAATAGAGCTAAGGCCTCCTACCACATCAGCTCCCCAAATGAGATGTGCATACTCATATTCCGTTTGGTGCTGTTGTCAGAATGAACCTGAATTCTCTTTATGCTCACATGTGGGATCCCACGTGCATGGTAAATTCATCAACCTCTGCTCTGGGCAACTGAGTAGGCAGGGCAGTAAACAGGTAGGACTGCGACTGCTTCTGATCTTCCCAGACTTTGTGTGACATTCAGAGAAAGAACAACAGCCTCTTTGTTCTACCTCTGGAACTGAAGTGTGGGGCTGATCTGTCTAAGTCACCCCACAGATGGTCATGATCACCAATCATTTTCTCAGCTTATCCTCAGTTTCTGTGGCTGTGAAGATGCCAAGGCCTCCCTCCTCAGGAGCTTGCTCAGCTGCTTCTGAGGAACCTGCCCACACTGGTTTGTGCCAGCAGTAAATTGTTATCTCAGAGGTCAATAAGAACAATGGAAGAATTTGCTCACTTTATGTAATGTGAGATTTATGTGATTGAAAGTGTCAATCTTCTTTAGCATTTCATTCTGCCAATTTGTGCTGAATAATTGAACTTGAAATTAAACGACCTCATAAATTGAGAGGGTAGCCAAACCCAGACTGATGTGTACTAAATGCATTTCAAAGAGCTCTTCAAAGCCCCAGGGAAAAACAGGGGGAAGGAATGCTTTAATTAAAACAAGCACAGGAAGAGAAAGGCAGCAGCAGCAGCTGACCACCTTTCCAGAATGTGTGAGATTACAGACGGAGTTCTTACTGCTTGCCCTCAGGGTCAACGCCATTGAAACACTATCAGGAGGAGTTGGAAGAACTATAAAAATCAGAAATCCCTAGATGGAAAACACTGGGTTCCAGGTTTATTGGCATTCCAAACTTAGCTTTTTATACATCGATTGTCCCCAGAGGTTGCCTGTCCATAGATAGGAGCTCAGTGCAGAAGAAAGGCACATCAGATCACATCTTGAGGCTTGTTTGGGATGCTCCTGTCTGTTTTTAATTAAATCTGCCTGATGCCTTTTAGATTTGGGGTCTATGGGCGTAAGCTGTCTGCAACTTGTTTCAAAGATCAAACTGGGACCAACCCTATTAGTTGTAGGGTATGAAAATGGCACTACAGCACACAACTGTGTGTGCTTTGTGACTTAATGCACACAACATAGTATTACAATGTACAATAGGAGAAATGGGATTTATATAGAGTAGCTATGTAATAAATGAGGTTTGTCACGTGATTTTAGTGTTCTTTGTGTATAGGGGAAAGTTGAAAAATAGGGCTCTTATTCTTACCTATTCCAAGGAGGATAACAGTCCACCCACTCACATCTGCTAATTTTATTTTTTAGAAACATTAAAGCTTTCTCAAATTGCGGATTCCAGCCCCGATTTCCTCTGGAAGAAGAATGCAGACATTAGAGTTTGGTTCATTGTACAGCTGGTTTCATTTAACTTGCAGCAGATAAAACAAACAGTGCCTAATCTTTTTGACAAAAGCAACAGTAAGGTTATTGTTTAAGCAAGAAGCACGATTTCAATTATTAGAATAACATGAGCAGGAACAACTTTCTATTAGACAGTGCTTAAGTGCTGCGGCCTCTGTTAGCCTTTTTTGATTGGGTTCTTTGATCATTTCATTGGGACACCCTCAAAACAATATACTGAAGTCAGTATTAGTGTCTTCTCTAATTCTTTTTGAAAGATTAACTATGGAAAGTCTCGATTATTGAAATGATTATACTCCACAGTGTGAGGGTCCTAGAGTCTCTGTTTAGGGCCCATGAGAGTGAGAGAGGAAGGCTGTGATGCTGGGGCTTGCTTCAGCCATCATCCCGAGTAGCATCCTTATTAGTTTGAATCAGGATGCTAGGTAGCAGCACCTTACTACTGGGAGCCAGTGACTCTCACTTGCCTGCCAGGATACATTTGATAGAGTCTGAAAGTTTATTGTGTTTTCATTGCTTGGGAAGTGGTAGTGGACACAAGACACTGCTATGAAATATCCTATAAATTAATAAGACCATCTCCGCTGGGTGGTGGTGGTGGTGGTGGTGGCGGCGGCGGCGGCGGCGGCGGCGGCAGCGGCGGCGGCAGCGCACACCTTTAATCCCAGCACTCGGGAGGCAGAGGCAGGCGGATCTCTGTGAGTTCGAGGCCAGCCTGGGCTACCAAGTGAGTTCTAGGAAAGGCGCAAAGCTACATAGAGAAACCCTGTCTCGAAAAACCAAAAAAAAAAAAAAAAAAAGACCATCTCCTGTAACTAAGAAGTATTTGGCAAGATGTCAGCAGTCCTGGGATTGATAAACCCTGCTCTAAACCATAGGATGCACAGACAGGATCTGTCTAAAAGAGCTCACTTCTCTGAGTTTCTGACTGTGTACTGTGTTCTGTGTGCAATGGGGATATAGTGAACAAAACTCATAGGCCCTCTTTTCATGGAGCCTGTCATCTAATGGGAGAAAGCAGGAATTACTGGATCAGTAGATAGGCATGTCTATACTTGCAAATAGTGTGGGGGAACTGTAAGCAATGAAAAAGAGTGAGGTGGGGGGGGGCAATATATATATGGGCAGACATTGGAAACCTTGTTGAGAAGGGACATTATGCTGCTGATCTGAAAGAAAAATTTATTTACTTATTTATTTATTTATTTATTTATTTATTTATTTATTTATTCATTAGCCAGCCAGTGTGGCAAAATGTATTTCAGACCAGACCTCAAGGTAGAAGAGCTCTTGGTGAAATAGAATTGGGTATGTTCTGCAGACTAAGAAAAAGACTAAGAAAGAAATGTGACTATGGCTGTGAAATAGTACAGGGCAGTTTGAGAAGTCTCCAGACCTTGAAAATTATCCTTGCACATTTGTATTTATGTAACACAAATATCAATCATCCAAAATGAGTCTTAAAATAACTATCATCTAGCCGGGCGTTGGTGGCGCACGCCTTTAATCCCAGCACTCAGGAGGCAGAGCCAGGCGGATCTCTGTGAGTTCGAGGCCAGCCTGGGCTACCAAGTGAGCTCCAGGAAAGGCGCAAAGCTACACAGAGAAACCCTGTCTCGAAAAACCAAAAAAAAAAAAAAAAAAAAAGAAAAAAAAAATAACTATCATCTATTATCATGTGCCTGCAGTTGGGAAATGGCTGGATATAAAATGATTATTTCAGGTCATGTTGGTTGTTTGGTGCAGTTTGACTGGGATACAAGAGACCACTGGCATAGTGGTTCACTCCTTTGCTGAATGCTGCTGCTGGTTCTTTACATGATCTGGGTTTTCTAATGGTACAGTGGGCATTTGAGGACATAGAGAGACTTAAGGTCTCACTGCTGCCAAGTAAAGAGCTTGATCATTGTCCTTACAAAGAAAAACAGGCACCTAGAAGTGAGTGTCTTTTCTCACATCTCAGATAACCAAGAGAATTGTCCCAGGACAAGCCACTATCCTGATCTCTATAGAGAGCGATATGGGTGTTCAGTTGTTTGTGCCAGTATCTGCTTACTTACAGCACAATCACTGAAGCCATTAACCCACTAGATATTAAAAGGATAATATGGACAAGAGGAATGATTGCCATCAATCTTAGAAAGGGGTAGGAAATAATAATGTAGTAGGAGATTCTCTGAAATGAGGTTTCTGTGTAATATCCAGTTATATAAAAGTGGCCTTAGATTGCTTAAAACCAGATGTTAAACATTTTAGAGCAATCATTATAAAATTTTAAGAATGCATAAGATATGGGAAGGCATAAAATAGGACCATATAAAATTCCCAGTTAAAATCAGAAAGAATAGAAACATCAGAAGGGCAAATATAATAGACTGAAAATAGTTACAAACACAATAGATTTTCCTACAACTCAATCAAAATGACTTAATATTAGTGGTCAAAATGCACCAATTAAAAGACTCTAAATGGACAAAACCAAGAGTCAGTTATCTGTTGTCAAAGACAAATTCTCTGAATATAGAAGCTCAGATGAAATGTGAATGGACAGAGTGAAAATTTACCTTGTTAACAAATAATAGAAAGATGAAGTAGCCAAGTTAGTTTCACCCTAAACAGAGATTTTTGGTAATTGAGAAGATTTTTCAGGGATGAAGGGACCATTCCATAATGATAATAGGGCCATTTCCTCAAGAAATGTCTATGTGCCAGAAAACAAAATAAATTATACCAAAATATGGAAGTGGGAATAGATGGAACTTTCAGAGGACAGAATAGTTTCCTGTTGTAGTGATCTTTGCTCTTGTGTCAGTGATTCATTCCTCAAGCAGATGGAAAAATCAGTGAGGATTTGAACAGCACTGTTAACTGAGATTGGCCAATAGTTTAATGTATGGTGCCCTGTTTACCCATTCTATTGATCAAATGTTCAAAGAGAGCATATTCATGGGTAGAGAACATAGACTGCACTCAATGGGAAGCATGAATTAGCTTTGGGGACATGTTTAAAAGCCTGATATGGATTTGGGTTTTATTTTAATCCGAATTCCATTCTTGCCTCTCTTCTTGTACACTTTTCTTCTCTGAGCACTTATCCTTTGGGGATTAGCTCCTTTAAGATTTTAGATACTCTGTGTAGAAGAGGAAGGGTCCGTTTGCCCAAGATTTGTTGTTTGGAAGGGGACCTGTTTCCTGATTTTGTTTGTTTGTTTGTTTGAGTCCTGATTTATGTTTATTGTCTTTGGTCACCAGTAGTCATCACTTCTTTTTTACTATAAATATTGTCTTCATTTGCATGAAAAAATTATATCATAATCTTACTTATATAATACTTATTGCTTCTTGAAAGTTGGTAGAATATTTTTCCCTAAAACAAAATTGGACTAAAGTAGTTTGTTTATTTTAGGGTCAAATTGAAGATTCAAAGCATTCATTTCAATGACTCTGTAGAAGCATTTTGAATTATTTGTGATTGTCACTTACTGTTTAATTCAAACTTTTCAATTAGTTTGAAAAGTTTTCTTGTACATGGTATACATCTCAACTTTATGATTTTTGTGAAAAATGACCAGGCTAAAATTCAAGTGACCTCTCATATCATTGATTACTCATAACTTAACAATGTGTCTCAAATAATTAAAGATCGCATCGATAGCTGGACATTTGAAACAGGAATTCCTGAGTAAGCTGAAGCTTAGCTGAACTAGGTGCTATTTCAATCCATAGCCAATAAGGTGAACCATTAATGAATTCAGTCAAATGCTTACTATCTATTTAGCATGAACTCAAAAACCACATATATGTGCTATTAGTAATAATGATAGAAAGATAAACAAGCCCCTGAAATTTCTAGTATTAATATTTACATTGAATAATCAGTGTAAGATTGTATTATAGACATTGTTTCCATCAGAGAATTTGAAACAGAGAATATCATAGTAGAGTAAATGATGAGAGAATGGAGGGGCTTTAGAGAAAGGAACGACCCTTCTCCCAAGTGTGCGTGGGTTGCCAGAGAAGTTCAACTTCAAGGCTGTGTTTGTGGTTTCATCCTGGAGCAATGGGAATGATATATATCTCTGTCTGTAGAATCTGAAAATGGGAAATGTGATCTGAGCTTACTGGCTTTGAACCAACAAAATATCTGAGCTTAAAAAGTCTCAGACAGAAAGGAAATTGTTTGAAGATCTCAGGCATAAAACATTTGTCATTTTTTTTATGGTTGATTCCTGAGCAACTATGTTCTTTCTTTCTAGCATTCCAAGGAAACAGACACTTCCCTGCATAAATGAGTCCTTTGAAGTTATGAGAGCTAATTCAGTATCAAGTTCAGAATGGCCTCTTTGGGATTGATGTTTTCAGGGATTTAAATCCACGACCTTACAGATCTACAAGCATTGTCTCAGATGAGGGAAACTGTAAACATTAGGCACTTGGGTTAATATTTGAAAGACCTGTTGTAATCTGGTAGAGAATACCATAGAAGTTGTTTCTAATTGGTCTGATGGGCTAGACTGGAGAATGAATTTAGAGGCAGCATAGAAGTCAGAATCTGGAGAAAGGGATTAAAGAACCCCCGAGGAAGCAGAAGAGGAAGCAGAGACTTTTGTTGCATGTCTGATCAAATCTCTTAGGAGAAACACTGGAAAATTGAGATATTGAGAAAGCAAGTAGGTAGCATTACAAATGAAGCCTAGTGGGATTCCTTAGCAATCAGAATTCCCAATGAGAAAGAGATAGACTAGACAGTGACACTTCTTAAAAAGAAAACAACAATAACAAAGAATTAACTTCCGGATCTTAGGAAGTTTCGGTGCTAAACTCTAGAGGGTTCTGAGGGCACCTGGGAGTATGACCAACTTAAAAGCATAGTGGATTATCTAATTAAAATATTGTTTAATCTATAAATGGAATAACAAGAGTGAAGTAGCAGAGTAGTAAGGAGAGAAGCAGAGAATAGAGGGAACTTAGCAAGAGAGGAGAATGGGGATCCTAAGTGGGTGAGCAAGCATGAGAGAGATCTGATAATACAAGAAGGTCAAAGGTTCAGAGGCATCTGAAGGGATGCCAGGACACTTGTCATTAAGAAAGTGTTCTTTAAGTGTGTGTAGGGGACCAGTGGGAATGGAGATTGAGAATGTGAAAAGAAAATGGAGAGAAAAGGCCACTATTCCGAGGGATGAGGCATGAAGAATGAGAGTTGATTCAGGGAGAGACTGAGAGCTGAGGCGTTCAGATCATTTTAGCTTTAAAGCAAATAGGAAAGAAATATATATAGAGACTAGAATGAAGGGGTTAGTAGAAAGGAGGGAAGACATGACTAAGGAAACCCTTCAGATATATTCGTATATTCTTGGTGGAAGAATTTGAACCCTGTTTCTGTCAGTTGAACTTTCTTCACATGTCTCAGATAATTGGTCTTCCCTTCCTTGTTCTGACAGTTTGGGGATCTCAAATATTGCTTTTTGACGTCAGCTTCATCTTATTTAAGATTTAGACCATATGGAAATTATCCTCATATTTCTGCTGCCTTTGTATTTATGGTTGTTTAAGCAGCAGAGAGGCCATGGAGCTTTAGTGTGTGACTGCACTCTTGGCATTTCTTACATTAATGCTAGTGTGGTTTTTTAAAGTAACATCTACTTTTGTGTGAATCTTCTTGCTATTTCTTTTCTCTGTAATTTAGATTCATGGAATAAAGGTAAAGTTTTAACACTGGGCCATTCTTATAAAACTAGAAGACTATGGTTGACTGAGCACAACTAGAGCGTTTAGAATGCTGTGTCACTGTAGCACATGCCTAATGAATGCATGTTTTTATCATTAAAAAATCTTAGAAAATCTTTGAAATAAGACAATTTTCCACATTTTATTAAGAAAGAAACTGATGTCCACATAGTGTAGAAAATCCACTACAATCACATAGCTAACTGACTCCACCATAAATTAGGACAAGTCAGTCCAACTCCAGATATGATATGACTTTTTTTTTAAATTTATCACTGTTAAGTCTGTGCTTATTCTACCTTCTTAAATTAACAACTTTGGAATAGTGTCAAGTCTTGCCCCTATGTTAATGGTGCAGTTTGTTGTTAGCCATTTACCTATATTTCCACTGCCCTAGGCAACTCTGCAGAGACATCACAGCTATTTCCTCACTTATTCCATCCTGGTCATTTGTGAAATTTTGTGCGCTGGGGTGGATGTGTGTGTGTGTGTGTGTGTGTGTGTGTGTGTGTGTGTGTGTGTGTGTGAGAGAGAGAGAGAGAGAGAGAGAGAGAGAGAGAGAGAGAGAGAGAGAGAGAGAGAGAGAGAGAGCTGCTCACTTCTCTTTCTGGTGGGCCGTGTGTTTTAGAGAACAGCTTCCATTTTATTGCTGCCTGTTTATGTGAACCTCAGCTCAAAATTTCATGGCATCCATTTCTCCTGCCGCTTTTCATTTGTTGCCATATGAGTAAATGGCGAGCCTAACTCCTGACTCCCCAGCACTGTTATGGCCCTTTATACTCCTCACAAATAGAGGAGAAAAAGTAGCTCAGCTATTCTTCAAAAATAAAAGTCTTTCAAATGGGATTTTGAGTAAATTAGGAATTCAGATTTTTTGACTCTCACCTGAAACATACCTCTGCTGTGTATTGTGACTGTAGTTAAGTGTTCTTTGAAAATGGGCTGTGAGGAGAAAATGACTTTCTGCCTCTATTGTGTGCCTTGAACCTCTTGCCAAAATTTCAAGGTCTTTCTTTTCACTTTTAGTCACTTCTTTGTGCTTTAAGTGGATATGTGGTTTTTTTTTTTTAATATATTTATATAAACTGTCATATGGGTCTTAAGCTGCTAATTTTTTTTTTTTTGATGAGTGCTGTGACTTCAATTGACTTAACATTGGTCTAAGAAGGGCTTATTTCATTGATAAGGCCCGAAGAGTACCAGTGTATGCCAGGTTATTTTGAGCAGTACATGCTAGCAGTCTCAAATGTCATTTTGAAGCTGGTGTGGCCAGGTTTCTGTTTAGAAATGCTAGCAGCCTATGGCAACTGGCCTGCACCGCTGTGATTCCTGCAGCACTCTATGGCAACCGGCCTGCAGCGCTGTGATTCCTGCAGCACTCTTCAGATGCGCTCCCATGTGTGCTACGGAAGAGAGATGCGGGAGAGGACGCAGAGGCGGTGGTGTTTGTAAGCTGGATAAGCAGAGCTGGCAGGCTGGATGATGGGTCTGCATTTACACAGCTGATTGGCAACGGCCCTGCCCTGCAAGCGTGTCTCCACTTTTTAATCTGCCTCTTTCTCACCGCACTTCAGAACTGGAGCCATTCCATCTACCGAAAATTTACAGACCCTTCTCTCCCTTTCTGATATATAATTCAGTCACATTGTCTCCTTAGTCACTCAAAATTAGTGGTCTTGTCATATTTTCAGAAGATATATTTATATCTGACACACTTCCCCTCACTTTTGTAAAGTCAAAGTCTGTAAGTTTAGTTGAGTAATTAGTACTCTGGATTTTAAGGTCTTGGTAAAGGAAGAAAATAAATGACATTTTCTTTAAAACCTGGGTTTTAAGAACAAACAGAAACATGCTAGAAATGTATAGAGAGTATCTGCCTAAAACCCAGAAAACAGGAAAGATAATCTAGACAGTAGTATTTGTTTACCATAGGTATAGAATCTTGGTTTTAATAGTATTAACTTGAATATAAAAACTAATAGTTTTTATAAGACTGAATTCCATTTTAACAGAAAAGCATAAAAGAAAAAAATGAAGAGACAAAAAAGTAGACAATTACTAACCAGTGTTTTAAAACCTTTTTAAACCTTTGCAAATATTTGACTTGAGAAAGTGTGTGTTTATATGTGATCGTGCACGTGTGTGTGTGTGTGTGTGTGTGTATGTGTCTGCCCAAATTACCAACTTTCAGGTTCAGTTTCTTTAAAAGAAAAACTCTTTAGTAGCAGGAGCTATGTAGCCTCATTTTTATTTTTCTGGGCTGGATTTTCACATGGGTCAATAGTGGAAGGATTCCTCAGAGTGACCACTGCAGATTTCCTTTCTGCTGTAAATGGAGTGTGTCATGACAATTGTACGAGTTACCCATTACATTTTTCAAATGAGCAAATATCTAATTACTCTTGAATGTATTGAGCCCATGTGGCCAGAGATTTCTCCTTGATGCTTGATGCTCTCTTTCCACGTAAATGGAAACACCCCAGAATGATTTCTGTTGGTGACTATGAAGGCTGACACACACAAAGAGAGACGTTTTGGATAGCTGATTTTGTGACTTCTTAACTAAATGTCTTGCTCTGTGAGCAACAACAAAACAAAACTCTGTTGTCATCTGTCTTCTGAAGCGGTTTGCTATATAACCCTTACTTCAGATAGTTGACTTCATTTCAATATTAAAGCTAGGTTGCAACAAAGAAACCATACAACACGGATTTTTCTCATAGGGGCTAAGTTGTGCTGTTGCACATGAAAAGAACTAAGATTTCTTAGTAGAAGCTAAATTTGGTAGCTAAAACTTCATGGAGTAGCTTTTGTGTAAGACCTTGTGGGTCTCCTTCACGCTGTGACCCTAAAAGCACAGCGGAACAGTTCTGTAGGAAAGTGATGTGGAGACCATGAGCAGCATGGGTATGCAGAAGGGCTCTTCAGGAAAGTGATGTGGAGGACCATGAGCAGCATGGGTGTGCTTGCCCAGAAAATACCTGGGACAAAGCAGAGGAGAATTCAGAAAATTGTGTGTTCACGTTTCTTTGTTGTAGTGATCACAATTTACGATCAGATATTTTATAGTGGATGTATATAACCATGGTATTGACATACTGGGGATTTATGTAATATTTTAGTGTGCTTCATTTATATTTATAAAGATATTAATTTTATGATTTGTTTAACCTAGACTCAGCACATTGTATGTTTGGTAAATTTTATGAATGTAGTTTATTATCTTTTATTGCTTAAGATTCAAAATACATATTTAACTTCTTCAGATGGACAGTACCTCAGTGGTTGATTCCATCCTCAGTTTACACACACACACACACACACACACACACACACACACACACACACACACACACCCCTGATTGTTTTCTCTAAGCTCTGTGCTTTGCTGTCCCCACTTTTGAACCCTTGTTTGTGTTAGGATGCTCTCATGCCAGGATTTAAATGTCTTACCTCTCCTTTTAACATGTTTACACATCGTTCTGTCTTAGAAGTGAATTTAAAGCAGACATACCATGAAAACCTTTATACATCTGAAATGATCTCTATGTCAGGCTTCTTTAAGCCTTCTTGCTTGAGCTTTGATCTTGGCCCCCATCTTTCACATGCCCACATAGGCCTGTTGTATCGAGAATCCCTCCAAGCCAGTGCATGAGAGCACCCCCTGTGCCTAGACAACCAGTCACCTGCTTGCCCTTCGTGTGAATCCTGCCAGGCCAGTTTAGCAAGAATCATTAACTCCTCCTTTGGTGTCTTAGTATGTTTTCATGCTCTCACTGGCCTGGCCTGCTCCTGGCTGTGGTCCTCACTGTCCCTGCTTGGAACTCAGCAGGGTTTGCAATGAGGGAGAGAACCTATCATTAGAGTCTCATTTTCCACATGTGTCAGGATATTTAATACTTATTTCTGTTCCTGCTTTTCTTGGTGTCTCCTTTACTTCATCTGCATTAACTTATTCTTTAGCACCAGTCACAGTGCTATTAATAGTCCTTCCGCCAATAAATGTCACTCTATGGTGATGGAAGAAAATGTTTAGGTGTGCTTTGATCAGAAAGTGTGTGATGATGAGAGTTCCTGTGTTGGCTTTTTGTCGCTGTGATAAAATACCAGGAATCAACGTGGAGAGGACTGGTTTATTTTGGCTTGTGTCTCAGAGGTTTCTGCCTTGTTCTCTTGGCCCACTTGCCTTTAGCCGAATGGTTGGAGGGAGTACATAATGGTAAAGCATCTGGTAGAAGAAACATGCTCAGCTTGTGTTAGCCGGGAAACAAAGAGAGTGAAGACAGGACTTGCAACAATGCACACTATACCACAATGACATCTTTCCTCCAAGGAGACCCCTGGTTTTCAACAGCCTTTTACTCGATAGATCCATAAATGGATACTTCATTGATGAAGTCAGAGTTTTTATGATCCAGTCACCTCCCAAAGGCCAAGCCATAACAACACAAGGCTCTGAATGATGGCTGTAGGGGATAGAACTTTAGAGCCAGGATACAGGAATTGTTTTTTTACAGCTGTACACTTGGATATTAACCCTTAGTTTTCGCAGGTCTCAAGTCATCTCTCTGTGCTCATGGAGTAAAATCTGCTAGCACATTTGTCCTGAAAATAATTGGATTTTTATTTACTGTCACTGAGAATGTGATACTCCCATTAGAGTAATATCTAGCCAGGCCATCTCAGAGGCATGCAATCTCACAGTTCTTGTCCCCACATGGTTGGCAGGCCCATACAGTATGTCCTTAGTCATTCCTTTAAGACTTATCCTGGGAGTCCTCAGAAGCCCGTGAGACAGCCACTCAGTATATGCCATGGTGAATAAGAGCCCTTGTCATAAACAGTGTGGAAGGCAAGGACCAATACCTAAGGTTACCCTTTGATCTCCACATGTATACCATGACATGTACATATCCTCCATACATGAACACACACACATCAAGCTCAGGCACACAAGCATGTGGGTGAACACACATACAAACACACACTCACACACATAAAGATGAAATAGTTTGGTCATGAGTATCTTGGGAAGAAATGGCTGGTAGAAGCAGTGTGCCTCTGATGAGTGAAGAGCTGTGAGTGCTCTTCAGACCTCCCTTGGCAGTTTTGATTACCACTTCCCCGAGTTTACAAGAGGACTGACCTAGATCCAAGGCTCAGAGCTGCACTCCCAATCCTTGAGCCATTGTGTACCTCGTTTTCTCCAGAAAGTGAGCTCATAGTGTATCGATTATTGTGGGGGGGTTGTAGAGAGGAAGTGAGACGATGGAAGTTGGACCTGCCACTCTACACAAGTTAGTGATGCTTTATAACGTTACCAAGGGATTCAGGAACTTGTGGTTTTGAGTTGAAGACACTCCCCTCCTGGTTTAGCTTTGTCTTGTTTTTAGTGCTAGAGACAGAACTGGAAGCACACAGGTGCTAGGGAGTGTAGTATCCTATACCGAGCTGATCTGCACTACAGGACCTTTATTTCTTTCATTATCCATCTATCTATCTATCTATCTATCTGTCTGTCTGTCTATCTATCTATCTATCTATCTATCTATCTATCTATCTATCTATCTATCGATTTATTGTAACTTCTTGACTGCGTATGACACAAGTTTATCTCAAATCAGGCTAACTTTGTACGCTGGTCCTATTGCAAGGTTTTAGAAGTAAGGCAAACTTCTATCTTTCTTTTTACCAATGATAGGCATCTTTATAATGGTCTTTCTTTATATCTTTTCAGCAATGTATGAATTAAGATCAATCTCTGTCTTCAACAGTTGCAGGTAAATTTCTCAGCTTTAGGCTGACACCTCAACTTGCTTCTTAACAAACCATTTTAAGGGACACTCTCTTTTAGCGAGGTCATTCATGGTGCTGAATAGCACTGTTGTGAAGTCCATTTACCATAAAAGATTTAAACCATAGCAAAAAAATGTACCTGTACTGGATAGTATTTTAAATTTCAGTTTGAATATATTTAATGTTTTCCATCATAATTATGAAATCAATGCCTTTTTATTGGAGAAAAGTTCCTCCTCTTCCAGTCCTCCTGGCTTACTCTAGTCTGAAGCCTTTTCACAATGTTAATGTGAGGTTTCCTTTGCTAGTTTCTGTAAGTCTTTGCAGGTAACCACCAGAAAGAAAATACTGTTTTTCTGTGTTGGTAGGAATGTAAACTGCAGGGCTGTGTGTGTGTGTGTTTTGATCTTTGTGAGAATGGGTAGAGGATACTCTGAACTCTGAATACCTTGTCATAATGACTCTTCAGGGCTGCATTAATTGCTTTATACTGTGGCTCTAAACTTCACTTAATTTTGTATGGTTCTTTTTCATTGGGAAAAGCAAGGTCTCTGTGGTGAACACCAGTTGCCAATGAGTATTAGGGGACTCTTCAGAACATTGCAATGAATCTGTGATGTGCTTTCTGGTGCATCTCATCTGCTTTCTGTAGGGAGGCTTTCATCTTGAGAGTGGGAACATTCGTTCACACTCAATGTTTGGGCCTGGGCCAGGACCAGGACCACGGCACATTATGGCTCTGTTAGATACATGGGAACTGGACTGGGAGGCCAGAAGAGCTGTAAGGTTGAACATCAGGCTTTATCTGCTTCCCCTTAGCCCCTGCTCAGGTGATGGCTCACTATCGTTGTGAGACTGTAGTAATACTTTTCAAAAAGAAAATGACGGTTGAATAGATTTGCCTTTCATTCTTGGATAGGATTGAGATGTGATTATTAAGAATTGGCCAGAGCAGAAGAAGCAACCTAGGTTTGGGGAAAGAGATAATATCATCAGAAAGTAGAACCATGTCTTCTTGGCTCATTGGAAACATTTTCTGTCAGGGAGCGGGGAGGAAAAAAAAATCTGCCGAAGATGACAATCCATTTAAAGTGGCCCCTTGACCTCAGAAAGAGAAAATGTGATTTCTCCAGAAGTGTGAAATGCAGTGTTTCCAAAGCCCTCTGTGATGTGTTTCTCCAGACAAGTGTACTTGAAAACAGGAAGAGGGCAAAACAAAAGAGAACAAAAAACAAAATACAAAAAAAATCCCTATTTCTGCTTTTTTTTTTTTCTCCGTATTTGGTGAATCTCTGACTTAGCTTCTCATCATTCTTATTTTTCGGTGTTCATGAGTCCATGTGTGTTGTGTTTTTAATGAGTGAATGTTGCACAGTAAGTTTCAGGTCTCACTTTGTGGGAATCCGTAAAGCTTCCTGATAAGAAACTATTTCTTTCTAATGAAATTAGACATTTTCATCAGTCATTATGGTCCTTTTCTGCTCCGTGGTGGACTCTAACTTATAAGCCAAATAAACCCTTTTCCCCCAAGTGGCTTTTGGTCAGAGACAAACTAACATTGTTGCCTTTGTCTGTCATGCATTTGGGTTGCTGGGTAGCGTCTCATCTCCCCCACTAGCTGGTTATCTTCTCAACAGCCATTTGTGGGTGCTTCTTGCTCTCCCAGAGGGGTTCCTTGCACCTCGGAGACACTTGTCCTCAGAGTCCTGAGAAGTTTACAGTCAGTCCTCTACCCCAATCCTGCAGAAAGCCATGTATCAAGGTAAATGATGACAATCTCTTCAAACTCAGCCAGACCAGACGAGTCCAGACTGCCCTAGTCTGAGATGCAGGAAGTCCTTTGAGGAGCTCAGGCCCCAAGTCCACTTACAGAAGATGTTGCTGCCATAGAGAGAGGGCAAGGAACAGATGCAATTACTCACCTTCCCTTTGCTTGTATCACTGCTACTGAGGAGCGAGGCGCGTTTGACTCCGTCCCCAAGTGCACAGCAGACACATGAGGGACTTGTACAGTCAGATGTGTGGTACACGGTGCTGCACCGCCAGATGTGTGATGCACGGTGGTGCACCGCCAGATGTGTGGTACACGGTGGTGCACCGCCAGATGTGTGATGCACCGTGGTGCACTGCCAGATGTGTGATGCACAGTCAGACGTGTGCCGCACGGTGGTGCTCTAAAGACTTTAGACCAGAGATGACTGTTCTGTAGAATTTTAAAGAAGTCTGTACTTGAGATTTTTATTTAACTGTCAACTTCCTGTGGAAATTATGAAAAACTGCAAGATACTAGTAGTCCTGATGGGTTTGAATGTTCAGAACAATGGATCTTGTGCAACAGACCTGAGGACATCAGTCTGGCTCTTCTCCTGCAGGCCCTCCTCGAACACTTGGAAAAGAATATTGTTTGGATGGTTCTGAACAATTCTCAAGTAAAATAGAGGTCAAGAGGTTGGAGAAATGGTGCTGTACCCGAATAACTTGTTCTCTTGAGAGTGTTAAACTGAGTAGCGCTCATAGGCTAGTGAATCATGTGACTAGTCAGCATATTTTCTTGCCTATAATTGTTGATAGATGTATTTGATTATGCAGTGGTAGGAAAGAAAGTTCTGTAGGCAGGGTGTTTTGATAACGGTTGGTTAAGTAACGGAAGAGCTGTAGAGACTCTAGTGTGTGCTATTTCAGCACCTCTTTGACAAAGTGAGCAACTGGCTCACTTGTTACTACTGAGCTCCGACTGTGAATGAAATTGTGCTGTGCACAGATTTTCTTGAATAGTTTAGCAGCAGAGTAGAATATCAGTGTACTTATCGGTGATGAAGAGCTGTGGCCTGGCTGTAATAGGAGCATGAACAAGGCCTGGATAGGAGCATGAGCATCAAACATGATTGGGAAAGTGGAGTTGGGGGAGAGATGGCAGAGAGACGGAGAGGTAGAGAGACAGAGAGACACAGACACTTGAAGCCAAGGGCACTGAAATGAGGGTGGTTTGGGTCCAGAGTGCAGTGCCAGAAAGTACAGTGTTGGCCTCCCTGTGTTCAGTGTTTTATTCTTTTGAGGATGAGAACAGAGGACGCTAGGTGGCCAGTGCCTGTCATAAGTAGGATTGAAATATAGAATTAATGGTTAGAGGCATGGGAACTGGGTACCTGTTAACTGGTTGGAGTTTATTAGAGAGAAAATATACTCCTGAATCCTATTTTAAAAGGTGAGAGATACTGTAATTTCAGGGTCCTTGAGGACAACTCAGAGTGTATACTCTTTCGGTCAGTCAGTCTGAGTTTACAGTGTTCTGTGGCTGTCACAGTTCAATGAATCCTTAGGCTATGCTCAGTTTCTAGAATGGGGTAGGGACTGTCCTGATCTGCTTAGCACTAATACAGCACATCTGGTAGTTTGTGCTTCCTGACAGCCAAGCTTGAGAAGGAGCAAGCAGCTGAGGGTTAGCAAGAAGCTTTCAGCTGAGGCACAGAGGGACTCACAATATCAGTACAATTTTGTATGTTTATAGTGACAAGGAGACATCAGTGTAAAGGACAAGGCCAAGGAAGAGCAACTATGAGAAGCTCTTTTTTCAGCCATGGTTAGATATTAGAATCACCAAAGGAATTTTTCAAAATACAGGTGCTTTTACCCCTTCCCCGAGCTCACACCGGTTACATCAGAGGTATGACTGGCCACTGTTGTGATGTAGCTCTGTGATGGGTTTAATATGCAGTGAGGGCTGAGAAAATGTACTTAATCCATCAGCTGCAAAGACTGGTCCCATCCTGCTGCACACCTTGCCTGCACACAGAGGGGTCAGATAAGCTGGCAGCATCCTCAACACCATCCTCATCCCCATGCTTCCAAGATACTTTCAGGATTGAGTCTCTTGCCTTACATCACTGTTACACCAGATACCACCCAAGACCCAAATTTAACAGTCTTCCACTCTCAGAACCCATTCATATTTCTTTGTGTACTCTAGTGGTACCTTCCCTCGCTCTTCAGGCTTCCAGATCAAGAACATTGCCCTCAGATCAGCAAATTCTTCCCTACTCCACATCTCGGTTCTAAGTGCTTTCTTAACTCAGAATCCTGGCTCTTCCTGTAGTATAAATGAATCACAAATTTATGTCTGGCTTAGAATTTTGTATCAAGATCCAGACTTATAAATACCAGTGTGTCAGTTGCATCTCCATTTAATGTTTCCAGTTCAACATCTTACCAAATAAAATTCTTGGAACACATGTCCATCTATCCAAGTTTTAGTTCTGTTCATATCAACAAATGGTACCTCTAAATATCCACATGCTGAAATCAGGAAATTAGAAATCATTCTTTTAATTTCCCAAGACTCAGTCCAGTTTGTCCTGACCCTCTAGTGGCTTCGTCTTCAGAAGTTTGTTTCTTTTTCTCACTGTTCCTGCCCCAGTATGAATGCTAACATCTTTCACCCGGACGACCACTTCAGCTTCCTGACCACCCTTCCTGTGGGGAGGTAACATATCGGAGCAATGGCAGCTTATCAGCAGTTACCACCACTAAGAAATCCCCCCACCTCCTCCAGCAGCCACTCATAGCCAGTAGCTCCTGGGAGGGCAGTGGAGTCCAATAAGCCTCCCTCTTGAATGGCGGAACGTTGATGGGTTCCATCTTGTGCAGATTCTGTGCAGATAATCTCAGTTGCTATTAGTTCATGAAAATGGGAGCCATGTTATGTTCAGAAGACAGCATTTTATGGCACCCCTTACCATCCCAACTCTTTCCTTCTTTCTGTACCTCTTTGTGTGGAAAATAACTAGTAGAAGTCAGAGTTGTAGTCAACCCTTGTCAACGTGTCGCATGGCTTTAAGCACTGTCAGCCCATATCTGATCTTGTTTTGTCGTTTAATTTCTTCTATTAGTTTTGAGAAAAGCTCCAAATATAATTGTTTCCAAATATATTTATTATTCGAAAGATGACGACTCTTTTATTAAAATACAACGATGGAACTAGAACTTAGAGCCTTTGCTGCTTCTGCAGAGCAAAGTTCAGTGCCTGTAACTCCAGCTCCAGGGATCTGATGCCCTCTTCTGAGGATATCTGAAGATGCAGGACAGACACACACACACACACACACACACACACACACACACACACACACACCTATCATGTTCTAACATGACATCATTAAACAAATATTAATATCTTAATAACATCTAGAGCTCAGATAGTGTTACTTTGAAATTATTTTGTTCAGGCTTGTTCTTCTTACAATGTCCGATAGTTTGGAATTTTCAGATTATAACCCAGTGGGTATTATTTACTTTGTTGATTATTTTCTCTCAGTAAGCACTTAAATCTAAGTATGGTCACATTTGGATTGGATTTATTCTGTGAAGGAGCACAAAAGCTTCCACCAGGAAGCACTTCTTACAACCTCTGCAAGGGAAGCCCTTACTACAGCATCCTTTTTCTTTAACCAGATTTTATACTAAAGAGAGGACCACAGAGTACTCCATGTATGATCAATTGGTTTCATTAGTTTTGTATATAGCTATAGATTTAAGCATATTTGATGTCTTTCAGTTGTGGGTATTCTTTTACAGATGGCCAAATTGAGCCATTTCACAAGTGGGAGCCTGGTGACTTCCTCTCATTGTATCCCTCTCATTTGATTTTTAGTCCTGGGCTGGACTCAAGAGCCTTGTGTGCAGGGATGTATTATTACTTATTATTTATCCCAAGCACAAACTCGAAACCTCACAATTAGTATTTGTTGAATAATAAATGAACATTTGAACTTTAATGGAGGGCTGGACCAATGCCTTTGGTATTGTCTTTGTTGGTTCAGAACTTGAAGCAGAGGGTAAACTACAGGTGGCAGATTTTCTTTTTTCCTTCTGCAGCAGAAAGAATGACCTAATTTGGAGCTCTGTAGAGGGGTTGGAGTTCCACTAAGTCTTTGAAGGACTGCTTTGACCATGGCAGTGGGAGTCTAAAGACCCATGGCCAGTGAGGGGTTTGCTCTCTTCTTTGAAAGCTTCATTGTCACTGAAGTTTCTTCTGATAGCAATGTCACTGTTGCCAAGTGTTTCCAGGTTATTGGCCTCTTATCTAAAGAGTTGAAATTTTTCTTTGGAGCAAAGTTATAGTACAGATTAAAGATGGCTGTACTGTCAAACTTGATGGGCCACATGAGTGAGGATGCTCAAAACCCCAATCATTGTTAGGGTATTCCTTTTATGGACTTAAAGAGAAGGAGAAGTCCTTGTTACTAAGGGACATAATTTGAGTGGTTTTCTATTTTGATTGGTAAGTTAAAAATAATTTTCCTATTGCATATGTTCTTCCCACAATATAGTTAGTTTCAATCATATGCATGTCCAATTGTGCAGAGGCATAAGATGGTAAATAGGGGATTTCCTCTTAAAAGGTTACTAGAGGCCACTGTGGTTTTTCCAAGCACTCAAAATCAGTTCAGGCCAGGTTGGCTCTTCTAGTCTTTAACTTGTCTTTAACTTAGATATGTTGGGGGATATACTTGAATGGAGACTGCCTGAATTTGATTGCTATTGGGATGAGAGACTCAAACTGGTGTTCAAGGATTGGTGTATGTGGAGTCCATTGTAGATGGGGATTAAAGGGTGCTGATATTTCTTTCCTAGGTGAATTGTTTGGAGAGGGGTGTGTATGCATAGTATATCCAGGCGAAGGAGTTAGGCTGCCAGGTATAGAATTAAAAAACCCTGTGCATAACCCTAAACCAAACTGGGGGGTATGGGGTCCCAGGGCTCTTAACTATCTTCTGTGCTTGCCTTCCTTAATAAACTTGTAAAATCCTTTATTAATTGATTCTAGTTTGGGAATGGTACAAAATTGATCACCTTAAAATTGTGAAAATGTGCACAGTTCTGTTTTCTGCCATGAACATAATTGTTGTTTGGTTTTGTTCTTTTAGGGGGCCTGCCATCCAGCTGCCAAATAAATCACACACAGAGGCTTATTCTTAATTATGAATGTCCGGCCTTAGCTTGGCTTGTTTCTTGCCAGCTTTCCTTAACTTAAATTACCCTGTCTACCTTTTGCCTCTGGGCTTTTTGTGGGGGCCCACAGGGGATCCCTAGTATGACCTTACTCAGGGTAAGAGAATCTGAGCTTGCTTTACTCAGTAGGGCTGCATAATGGGATGATTTGGCCATGGGCGTGGTTACAAGGTATTTTGAAGGTCTACATTTGGCTGTATTTTGTGCTTTAATCTTGAAAGGGAGGAGGTCTTTTGCCTCTATCTATCATTTCCTCATTCTTCTTTCCTCCCACTCTTTGACAAGTCAGAGCTGGACTCCCGCAGACTCCCACAGCTTTTTACCTTTTTTTTTTTCTTTTTGTTTTACTTTTATAAATCTTACTCTTACTCCATGACTTGCTGTGTAGCTATGTGGCTGGGTGGCTGGCTCCTGGAGTCCTCCTCCTTCTCTGGCTACTTCTTCTCTCCTAGATTTCTCCTTCTATATATTCTTTCTGCCTGCCAACCCCACCTATCTTTCTCTCCTGCATCACTATTGGCCATTCAGTTCTTTATTTAGACCACAAGGTGTTTTAGACAGGCACAGTAACACAACTTCACAGAGTGAAACAAATGCAACATAAACAAAAGTAACACACCTTAAAATAATATTCCACAACACATAATGATTCAAAGTGTCCAAACTAATTTTGTTCGAAAGTATCTTGAGACTATACACTTGATAAAACATTTAAAATTATGAATTATGCTTTAGTAGCAACCATTTGTTTTTATGGGTAATAGTTGCTGATTGAATGTACTCTTTGCTCATTGTATTAAATCCTCAGATTTTGTATTCTTAGTCACATCCTAGCAAGTAGACTTTATACTGTTATTTTATTAATCTTAGATTTTATTAGAAAAGAAATCAATTTAACAAGATTTAGTATGAGTCTTCTTCCAATTCTGTCCACATAATTTTAATACACATTACTGCAAGGGGCTGTTAGAGTTTACCTCAAAATTCTAATTATTCAAAATGTTTTCTCCCTTAGAGTAAGGTATGGGGGCTAGCATTATCAGGATATGCCAGAAAACAGTGGTTAAGGACTGTTGAGGTGGCTTCTCATTCACATCCCAATAAAAGGTGGATTGAAAGACAGCAGTGGGGCCACAGAACAGCTAGCTAACTTCTAAAGTTTTAAAACTAGATACTGAGCATTTGAACGACTTTTAAAAGAGGTTGTTAATAAATGAAGCCTGATTAGGATAGCTTTCCACATAGTTTTAATAATTTGCCCCAAATTTATAAACTCAGCCCAAAACACTGCTCTGGCTCTGCCATGGCTTGCTGTTGCCCCTGTGTCAACACAGCCAGAGACAAAGCCTGGACCTGGCTTCTCTGGCTGGGGTTTTCCTCAGCATTTTCCCTTGATACAAGATCTAATGGATGAGGGAGACATCATATATTACATTTCCCAGATATATTAAATTTCTTCTAGGTATACTGCTTTAATTTCCTCTATATCGTCCAGGCATAATCTCTTCTAAGTGTGAACACATGAACAGTACTTTCCGAGATGACCTAGATAGTATTTTTATTTTGTTTTCTTGTCTAATTTATCCTGTTAATTTGAGGTAACTAATGGAAGAGAAGACTTTGCAGCTTTCCTTTAAGAATTACTTATGTGTATGGAAATTCTCTTTGAGCATCATTTTCTGAAACTGGAAACTGTGCCCTGAGCAAAGTGGGAAGTCTATAGGTCTGGCAGAACTAGAAATAAACAAAGCAAAGGATGGATAAAAAACAAAACAAAACAGTAGGTTGTTGCTTCTGTTTAAAAATTCTACACTTTAGGTAATCACAAAATCACAAAAGAATTTTGTATTTATACGTGTCAAGGGGCACATGGAATTAGGGACACAATTTCTGAGTTTAGAGTTTTGAAGCTGTGGTCAGAATCCGTTTGAAGCTGTATTCTTCTTGAGTCTCACTACCTAGTGTCCCAAGGTCTCTGTGACTGGACACTATTTATACAGCTCTGCCTTGTGCTGCATTGGCAGCTCATTCCTAGCGACATACAGACCAGACTAGAACACTGAGTTACTCATCCTGGGGCTGAGATTGTATCTCATAGTGATGCCATGTTGGTAATGGCGGTTGTGTCTGAAGGAAAATGACTTGATGTGTAGGTTATAACAACTGGAGGCAAAACTGGCTGTATCTTCAAAAGACTGTTCTACAGCAATATTAACACAAGTTAAAGCATATTTTTCTCACCATGTTATTTATCTGAATTAATGTTTCCACTGGCAATCAAACCTTGATTGCCTTTTTTATTCATTAGCTTTTGATTTAATTAATACGACTTATTAAAGGAGAATCTCCAGTGTTTTTCTGTAAACAGTTCTGATTTATTGATTCAATTTGAATTTTGTGTTTATTTAAATCGGTGTTTGAATTACATGTTTTGAGCACTCATAAAGTAGTTTGAAACTATAAGATAATTAGAAAATATGACTTTTTTGCTTTTTAATAGATGACATCTTAATTTGATACCCTTAAGAAGTGAAATACATGCATAGCTAGTACCTTAGAATTTTAAGTGCTTCAGATAAAAGTGCTAAAATATGTATGTACACAAATTAGAACATTAGACAGTTTCATAATATTATTCTTCCCAAAGATCCTTTTTAGAACGGTTGAGCCTGTGACTTAACATTTTTACTGGACTTTAACGCTGAAGGACTCAGCACTTGGTGAGTGTCCAGACATGCAGAGAAAATCTAATTAAGGAAGGAGAAAGTCATGGTGACTCAGGTTAAAGAGCAATGTGATGATCAATATGATTCCTTGTGGTAAACTGAGTGAAGCCATTGGCGGGAGAGATGCTGACTAGACTCTGTGCTTAGATTGTTAAAGGTTGTCCGTGTGTTGCAATGAGTCTTTTGGCTGCAAAAAGGTTAATTAAAGTATTCTACAAATTCTAAAACCTCTGCAAAATGAAAATTTGTTACCATATGCATAAGAATCAGAGAGACTTCATTTTTAATCTGGGGGTGGGGTGCAAAAAACCCATAAAAGACAAAAGGAAAATAAAGAAATCCTTAAGCCAAACATGAATGAAGATGCTGACAGTTTTATAAATTTTTTTGTTTCTCTGAAAATTTTGGAAATAATAAGTTTCCTACCCTATTCTAGATTTATCTGGCATAAAGGAAGGGGAAAGTATCCATGAATTAAGTACATCAATATTCATTCTGTAAAAATATATGCTGTGCCAGGAAGGTTCTGGATACTGGACACATAGCAGTGAATGAAGCAGTCTCTTTTTCTCTGGAGCTTATAATGTATGAACTTTAAAGACATTCTTAGTTTCCTTTGATATGATATCTAAAATGTCAATGTCAGCAGCAACTGAATGATCATAGCCCACAAAATCCACTAACACTTGGGGCTGAGAGGGGCCTAGAAACCTAAGAGCACTGACTCTTCCAGAAGACCTGAGTTGGATTCCCAGCACCCACACTGTGGCTCACGGCCATCTGTAGCTCCAGTTCCAGGGAATTTGACATCTTTCTCTGGCATCCTCAGACACCAGACACAGACATGACGAACAGACCTATATGTAGATTAAAAACTCATGCACATCAGACAAAATAAAATTTAAACAAACAAATAAATAGATACCTTAACACTTGGAGTTTCAGTTCATGGAAATTGCAGAATTATAATTCCCTAAAATTGTCTCTTGTGATTAGAGAAAGTAAATTCAAAGGAAATTTTTTTATCACCACAGAATGATGTAGATTGATCTTTGAGAGTGCTCAGATGGATTCTTACTGTCTTGGTCACTGTTCTGTTGCTGAGAGGAGACACTATGACCAAGGAAACTCATAAAAGAAAGCATTTAACTGGGGGATTGCTTACAGTTTCAAAGAGTTAGTCCATTATTGTCATCATGGTGAGGGCATGGTGGCACTGGAGCAGTAGTTGACAGTTACATTCTGGTCTAGAAGCAGGGAGAGAGAGAGACAGAGTGACAGACAGAGACAGACAGGGTGACAGAGAGATAGAGAGACACATACACAGAGAGAGACAGACAGAGAGACAGAGAGAAAGGGAGACAGAGAGAGAGAGAGACAGATAAAGACAAGCGAGTGAGTGTGCACCCCTGGGACTGGCATTGGTTTTTGAAACCTAAAAGTCCACTCCCAGTGACACACTGCCCCCAACAAGGCCATACCTCTCCCAACAAGGCTACACCTCCTGATGCTTCTATACCTTTGAAATAGTTCTACTCCCTGATGACTAAGTATTCAAATATAGAAACTTATGGTGACCATTCTTATTCATACCACCAGGCTGACTTCAGTTGCATCTCAGGAATAAGTGTTAGTTCAAGTAAAGGCTCCATTGTTTTCCGTGTGCTAAGGACTAGTCATATTTCGTGGTCCCAGGGCCTTTTTGAAGTGCATGGCCTTTAGAAGTATGAGATTCCATATGCCAGAATTCTGTTCCTGGTACATACGGTTTAATGCTTCTCAAGGGAAGTGGAAAGCTTTGACGGAAGAAGGTGGTGTGTGTGTTTTATGGGTGAGAGGAAAATGTCTGTAAATGAGGGGAAAATTCCAAGGCGTTCCTGGAATCAGTTACTGCCTCCTGTGGGAGCCACTGATGAGCTCAACTGGGCTGAGAAGTCTGTGCAGATGTCAGTTCTGACTGCATCGTGGCCTCAATCCCTGCCAAAGCCTCGCTTAGTTCTCAAGCACAAAGTGCGGATCACAGACTGTGAAGCCAGCTGAACCACACATGCAGGCGTTTGTTGATGCTTGCACCTGGGTACCCAGAGCACAAACAGGCTTAGGGAAGTCAAGGTGATGCACTCAGGAGAGAAAATCACTGGGCCTGCCTTCCCGGCTGAGATACAGGGAAAGGAGGATGTCTTCCAGGAGGAAGACTGCACAAGATGTCCGTATCTCATTGCCATCACCAGAAATGGAGTGTCAGTGGGCTCAGGGAGAAATGCCACCTGGCAGTTGGATTGTGATGAGGACTCTGGCTTCTGGGTTTCCCTTCTGGGGCAGTTTTTTTGAACAAACATAAGTTCATTAGATATTGTGATTTCTTAATTTTTCTTATTTATTTTAAAGACATTAACATTCATTATTCAAACTCAGACACAGGATTCTCTGGGTCACATGAGCTCTCCATTTTGGTTCCTCTGAAGATTTCTGGTAGCAATCACACTTATAATAAGAAACCATTTTGACCTATAAGATTAGTAAACCAAATGTTGATAACATAGAGGAGACAGAGGAAAGGAATAGCAACTGTCATTGTTGCTGTAGGAAAGGTAAATTGGTTTCTGCTTTGTAGTATAAAATTTGAATTTTCATAAAAAATACTAATTAGAATTGTATATATTTTGATCTTGTCTTTTTTTAAAGGAATTTGTTATTCATGTTTTTAAAAATAAGGGTAAAATATACAAGGATAGCGTATCACTGTAGTAGCAGAAAATTGTGAATAAGCTAGATGACTCGTAGTTAAAGACTAGTATGAAATTAAGTATATTATACAAGGGGTTGCAGTGCACTGTGTATCATATACCAACATTTCTGTATGTGGTTTTCTGCACTGTGCAGATGTGTATGTATACACATGTCAATTTATATGACATAAACACATACACATAATTTATGTGTAAATATGGAGGTCCTAAAGACCAGAGAGTATATCTGAAAAGTGGTCAGTGTTGGCTTCAGAGGGTGGGAGCTAGGTGGTAGGAGGAGCATGGCAGGATGGTTTGTTTTTCACTAACTATCTTTTGTACTTTTTACATTTAGTATCTCCTTTAAAACATTTTAGTGAACAAGGGAACCAAATAAAATATTCCATCAGGCCTAGTAAAAGTAGAAAATAAAGCAATCAAGAGGACCAGAATATGTAGTTAAGTCTTTGATGTTGATAGTAACAGAATTGACTGAATAATTATCTCCTAATGAGTATTCAGAGACAGGTAATTCCTGGGGGGCACTCACCAACCTAAGACAGAGCACCTGTGTGGCCTGGGCAGGTGTCTCCATGACGGGTAAGGTGACCTGCTGACGTCCCATGCAACCCAAGTCAGAAGCTCATTTTTTAATAAAAGGGGGACCTGTAGGGCCCTGGCCCACGTTTTGGGTAACTGTTGTCTTGCTTGTGGACCTTGACCTTGATATCCTCCCTATGCTAATTCCCTGCCAGGTTCCACCCTCCTGAATGCTTAAGGGAAGTTCCTTGTCTGTATATCCTGAATAATAGGCATTAACAGCTTAGATGCAAGACTGTAAAACATCAGTAGCGAACTTATGCCCTCCAGGGTCCTCCCATTGTGCTGTAAGCCTGTATTTAAGACCTCCTCCCCACTTCAAGGAATGACATTCAGCATTTAAAATTTAATATATATATATATATATATATATATATATATATATATATATATATGTGTGTGTGTGTGTGTGTGTGTGTGTGTGTGTGTGTGTGTATATAATTGAATGAATACTGTGAATGTAATCTATGAATACCACAAGTGTGATTAATATCATGAGTGTAATTAATGAATATCATGAATGTAATTTAAAAAATAAATTAATTAATTAAAAAAAGAATTATCTCCATAGTGTAATCTTACTTTAGAGACACACATAATGTGTTTCAAAGAAGCATTTGCTTTGGGTATGTCTTTTGTAATTTGTAATTCATCTTTTTTAAGGTTTATTTATTTGTATTTTTTTTTATGTGCATTGGTGTTTTGCCTTCATGTATGTCTGGGTGAGGGTGTTGGATCCCTTGGAACTGAAGTTACAGACTGTTGTGAGCTGCCATGTGGGTGCTGGGAATTGAACATGGTCCTCTGGAAGAGCAGCCAGTGCTCTTTACTGCTGAGCCATCTCTCCAGTCCCCTATTCATCAAATTTTTGGTGATATACCATAACACAAAACAACCAGATTAATTACAGTTTTCAGAAGCTCTTATTTTAAAAATGGGAAAGATGTGGGGGGCGTGTTGCTCACACACACACACAGAGAGAGAGAGAGAGAGAGAGAGAGAGAGAGAGAGAGAGAGAGAGAGAGAGAGAGAGAGAGAGGAGAGAGAGGGAGGGAGGGAGGGAGGGAGGGAGGGAGGGAGGGAGAGAGAGAGAGAGAGAGAGAGAGAGAGAGAGAGAGAGAGAGAGAGAGAGAGAGAGAGAGAGAGAGAGATATCAAGGGAATGTGAGTGTCACCTTTCTGTCCTTGGGATTAAATGACCCTATCCAAGAGTGACAGTGCAGTCTGAGAAACAAAGGAAAATATCCCTTTCACTTCTTTGCTTTGAATTAAACTGAGAATCATTGTCAAGTGGTTTTGTTGAACTCTAGTTTTACTGGATGGAAAAGACTAAATCATAGAAATATCAAATTCAGTATTAGCCTTTTGCAAGTGTATTTATAATGTGAATATTTACAGTGATCTAGGATTCCCAGCCTTGCTGAAACAAATATGGCTGTAGCAGAATAATCGAGTCCCTGACATTCTCAATGAAGAATTGCATAGAACAGAAATTTTAGGGTGCATAATCAGAACCATAGCAGACACAGAGCTCCGCAGAGTCACTTTCACCTGTCTTTGGTTTCCTGCAGGGTAAATGGGAAGCTGGTGGCTCTAAAGGTGATCAGGCTGCAGGAAGAAGAGGGGACACCTTTCACGGCCATCAGGGAAGGTAGGCACCCTGCCCTCTCTTTGATTCTGTATTTATGTGATGTTCATAGCATGGTAAGTATGCTGCATCTCCAGAGATGCTAAGCTTTACAGTTA